>NC_089849.1:67602732-67765232 GCF_035609145.1 Eleutherodactylus coqui
CAGCTGCAGAGAGAGCGTGCCGCCCTCGAGAGGGAGAGGCAGGAGGCTGAACGCAAGGAGAGGGAGAGACGGTTCGAGCTAGAGAGGGAAGAGAGGCAAGTCATATTGGAAATCCTGCGAGAGAAGATGATTAAGTGACAGTGAGTGCGGGACGTTCACAGGTACTATAGTAATACTCCCATGGAAAGTGAGTGCAAGATCCGCTCAGACCGACGGGACAGAGGTTTGTAGGGTCATACATTGGCTATTCACCAGAAAGGGGATGATACAGGAGGGTTAAGTGATGGCATAAATGGCAAAGTTGGTGTAAAACTAATGCAAAGCAGTGCAATCCTGGTGCCCAGACTAAGGTAAGAGAGACATTGATCACTGTTAGGCTTTGTTCATGTCTACCATCGGGCATTCTGTCTTACTGCTACGTCTTCTAAGGACAGATCTGTCACATAATGGACACCAATGGCGCCCAGCAGATGCCATTGGCTATAAGGGACAATTCGCACGGGATGGAATATTCCGCAACAGCGTTGTTGAATGTGCCGTCCCTGAGTTCTGCATCATGCTGTGCTATCTTGTCTGGGATTTTGTACCAGATCTTCGCCAGAGGCTCCGAATGGAACCTGCAATGTGTATGTGAACACGGCCTTATCAGTTGGTGTTCCCGGAAAAAGTTACGTTTTAACTGTTTCTCTGCTAAAACAGTTTACTTGTAGCCAAAACAATTAATTCCCCCCATCCTTCCCCGATAGTAATTTGCATAGGGACATTCCACCAGTTCTGATAAATGTTTTGAGCTGATTGTTCTGGAATCTTCTAGGAAGTGTACATGGTGTACAGACTGTATATTATGTGTAATGCCATATTAAACATTTATTTTTGTGATATGTTTATGCATATTAATAAAGTAATGACTTTGATTTCTTGTTTGCTTCTCTTTTTGGTAAATTTACGGTGCTTGGTCCTTGGCTTTAATCCCGGCTGCTCGTAAAGAGCTTCTGCTCCTCCAATTAAGCTGGAGCAGGTCGGGTCCTCAGCTGTCAGACATAGCCGAGGACCCGGAGAAGTGGTTTTTAACTACTTCTGCCTTCTTTCCAGACTACATGGCACTCAATGAGCACTGTGTACTAAAGAGTAAAAGTAGAAGTATTTCTCTATGCGACCTGGTGATCATGTGACCGCCAGGTGCTTTCTGGCAGAGGTACAGGGTGCTAGGAGACCCAGATCAGCTCTGTTAGGGACTATTGTCACTACAGTGGATGTTTTTCCCTTTAACTGGGGCTCCTATGGATGCCCCAGCTACAGTGGAAAAGTATGAAATAAAAAAAAAAAGCAATGGGAATGACCCCCAGAGGTCTGATATGACATCACGATGGTAAAAAAAAAGTTTAAAAAAATTAGAGTAAAGATATATACATAAAGAAAATTGACCCACGATAGTAGAATTTGTACAGGAATTGGGCCACCTGAGACATATGGAGGAACTGATGGCAGACGACCACCCAGAACACCGGGACTCTCTGAGAAAGTGGATGACCTGGTCCCTCTTCCTAGGGTCAACAGATTTCCTGGAATTCTTGGAATAGGCGAGCAAATGTGGATTCAAGCCTGCGGATGAGGGTCTGCCCTCTCTCTCGTGAGTTTCCCTCTTCCCCCTCATACCCCATTCCTCTATCCCTTCCTTTCCTTTCCCCCTAACTTCTTTCTTTCTATTGCTATGTTTCTCTCTCCTCTATACTGATTCGACAATGGACAGTGAGATTGCTTCGATACTGGTAAACGGCAGAGGGCTCCCCAGAGGTCTCCTAGGGTTCCAGCTCGAAGAAGCTCACAATTAAACGCTGCAAAAATAATTTTGGTAGCTGAAGGAAAACAAAATAGGGCGGTAAAACCGCCACATGGGTAAAATCCTTAAAGTCTCTGGTCCTTTAGGATAAAAACAACCTGGTCCTTAAGGGGTTTGCATTAGGTTCATAAAGCAACGAAAGCTGGAAACTGATTCTGATGACGGGAGAAATCTAAAAGTATATCCACAGGAGGAAATATGTTGTGGAGTTTATCTCGATTTTAGCAGCAGAATCGATGACGACGCCACGTTATATACTGATTTGCTATGGAGTTCCCCCTATGCGTTGCAAAGGATGAAGTACACCTCTAAAATCCGTAGTACAAACGAACATATTGCGGATTAGAAATCCATTTACATTGCTGAGTTTTTCTGCAACGTGTGTATAAGATCTGGTAAAATCATCCATAATCATTGCTTCTGCTGCAAATGCGGAAAACTTTCCCACGCAATTCTTCCGTGAAAAATCTGCAGCATTTATGCCCCGTCTGAACATACAATTAAGGAAACCTGATTTTTCTTCTTATTTCGATTTGATCTCAGAATGCATCAGCAGATCTGCAACTGCACAAAGTGAGCCTGGCCTAAATATGTTGGAAACATTTCTCCTATAACGGTGCTAATTATGCCTGAGCTCAACTACATAGCAGCCACAATGTGCAAAACAAGTTCAAGTATCGCTTACCTCCATATTCATGACAAGGAGTGAAAAAAAAAAACTACACAGTTCAACCAATGCTGCTCCAGGGAAACTTTTGATCATCAGCACTTGAAAATGGCAGAAACAATCCTGGCACTCAAACATGGATAAATAAAATCCTTGTCTTGATTGCTTCGTTCTAAAAACAGCTTTCCTGGATTAAAAGTTTTATGGTTCAAAAGGATTTTATTGGTCTGCCATGCATACATAGTGGGTACAATGTTATGTCGAGATATCAATGCATAAACTGTATAAACAATATGAACTTCTATTCTTGTTGTCGTCTTTTCCCGTGATGTAGTCTCTTACTATGAGGCAGTTTTATTTTTCTTAATTAAACATTTTTAAACAACTCCTAAATATCTAGTTCTTATACTATATTTAGATGTAATTTTCCTGAGCTAGTTATAACATGCAACTTGGATTGGAGGTTGAAGTAAAATATAGTAGAAAAGAGAAATAAGGTAAGGGGTAGGGGTGTGTGGGGGAGGGGGGGGGGGGTAGGGAGGGTTATATGGGGTGAGATCTGGTCTAAGTCTCATGACGGTTGGAGGATATTTACTGATCTTTTGGTGTCAACGGTCCGTTGGCTATGGTATAGCTATGATCACGTTCATGGTCGTGACCGGGGAAGGGGGGGGGGGGGCACAGGTTTCCAACCAGGTGGTTAGGTCTGGAGAGTGTCGGAACTGATCCCAGACCATCCAGGTGGCGATATGTTTCTCATGTCTTAGTTCGTCCTTGGCACATAGCTCTTCCATGTGTTTTAGATGGTCTATGGTCTCCAGCCACATTATTCTGGAGGGGGGTGACATAGCTTTCCATGTTCTGGGTATTCTCTGTCTCTTGGCTAGAACAAAGGATCTAAGTAAGGACTTTTTAGAGTGTGTCACTGATCCGGGGAACATGGACAATAGTGCAATCTCTGGTGTGAATATAACTTGGTTTCTACTGACCGCAGTGTAGAAAATATTGATCTCTTGCCAGAGGGGTTGAATAAGAGGGCATGACCACCATAGGTGAATAAATGACCCTTTTTCTGTTAGGCATCTCCAACAGGTATCCGGATACTGGGGGAATATCCTGGCTAGTTTCACTGGGGTCTGGTACCATCTTATTAGTATTTTGTAGTTTAACTCCTGTATTCTGTTAGAGATCGTAATTTTGTGTGATATGATGTATGCCTTTTCCCAGGACTCCTCTGGGGGGATGTCATCCAGGTCTCGCTCCCAATTCCTTATTATATCTCTCCCACAGTTTTGGGTACCTCTTTCGATCAGCATCCGGTACAGTGCCGATATTGTTGGTTGTTCTGAGGCGGGTGAGATACTTATTTTCTCAAGAGGTAATGGGGCGGCTCAGTTGTTGGATGGTTCCTAGTGACCTGATATAGTGACTGAGCTGTAGGTACTGGAACCACGCTCCAGCCTGGGGTCTCCCATCTTCCCGTAAATCGCTTAGTGACCTGAGTCCCTCCTCCGAGATCACGTCCCGGACCCTTAAGATGATGTCTAGTGTGTTTTGCATCAGAGGTATGCCTCTGAAAAAATTAGGAAGCTTGGGGTTACCTGTCAGGGGGGTCAGGGGGCCGGGTTTGTTAATTAAACCTTTTATAGTCACATATTCCAACCATGCTGTTATGTTTTCTGTAAAGGGTGATAGTCCCTGACCTCTGTGTTGTCCTTTGCCCGATAGCCATATGAGGCCTAGTCCTTTAAAGGGGACTGAATCTTGTTCCGCCCTTGCCCATAGTTTTTGTGTTCTGTCGTGATGTAGATCTAAGATGCGTTTGGTTAAAGAAGCCTTGTGGTACAAGGCTAGATTTGGAATACCCATTCCCCCTAGGTCTTTGGGTGCTGTAAGGGCCTTCCAATTTCGCCTTGGTCTGTTATTTCCCCAGATAAATTTCATCATAGATCTCCTAATCCTCAGGAGGAATGCTCTGGGTCTCTTTATGGGTACCGTCTGAAACATGTACAAAAATCTGGGGAGGGCGTTCATTTTGATGGTGTTGATCTTCCCGAACCAGGACAGAGGGACCGTTTTCAATCTGTCAAAGTCCGCCTCTAGTTTGGCTAGGAGGGGTTTATAGTTTTTCAGAAAAAGTTGGTCTAAGTCTGGCGTTATTGTGATCCCTAAGTATTTGATCTCGTCCTGTCTCCAGATGAAAGGAAGGGATGGTTTTAAAGTGGCGACCTCTAGATCTGTTAATGTGATGTTTAAGATTACTGATTTGCTCAGGTTTACTTTAAAGTTAGAGAGCCGTCCGAACCTTTTAAATTCCTCTAATATGTTGGGAAGGCCTATCCTGGGGTTTGTAACATACAGTAGTAGGTCGTCCGCGTATAAAGCTGTTTTGTGCTCGGTGTTACCCATCTTAATCCCACAGATATCTGGAAGGGCGTTCGCCAGGGTTTTCATGACTAATATGTATAGGGAGGGAGACAGGGGACACCCTTGACGCGTTCAATTGCGGATCTGGATTGGATCCGACAGCTGACCGTTGACTTGGATGCGAGCTGTGGGGTCTCGGTATAAGGCCATTATCCTGCTCCTGAGTTTTGGACCGCAACCGACCCTCCCCAGAACTGCCTCCAGGAACCCCCAGCTTACCCTGTCAAAGGCTTTCTCCGCATGGGGGGTCCCCAGATTTACTTGCCCGAGATATAAGAGTCAACGTTCTTATCGTGTTGTCCCCTGCCTCCCTCCCCAGAACAAAGCCCACCTGGTCCCTGTAAACCAGAGATGGTATGTGTGCTTGTAGACGTGTGGCCAGGATTTTTGCATATATTTTTGTATCGATATTTAAGAGGGAGATTGGCCTGTAACTACCACAGGCTGATGGGTCTTTGCCCGGTTTTGGGATGACTGTAATCATCGCTTGTAGGCCTTGAGTTGTGAAAGGGCACGAGTGCGAGATGGAGTTGAAGGTGTGGAGTAGTAGGGGGGCTAAGTGTTCCTCCAAGAGCTTGAAGAATCGAGGTGTGTACCCGTCAGGCCCCGGGCTCTTCCCCAACTTAAGCGATTTGATTGCCTCCCTTACCTCCTGAAGTGTAAAGTCCTCTTTTAGTGAAGTTTGGTCTGAGTCCGGAATCCGGGCTGAGACGAAGTCATCCAGGTATGAGTCCCTTTCCTGTATTATTTTCGTCCCCTTTTTCCCGTATCTGTCTGGTAGATTGTATAGGTCGTGGTAATATTGGTGAGAGTTATTTATTTTTGAATTGGTATGGACTAGTCCCTCCTTTTGTGTTTGAATGGCGAAGACGTATGTCTGTGGGGTTTTGGGATTTAATGCTTTAGCTAATCCTTTGCCGCTCTTATTCCCATGTTCGTAGAACCAACCCCTGGCCCTATCCCTTTGGCATAATGAGTTTTGGTCTAATATGTGTAGGATTTTATTCCAAACTACTGAAATTTCCGCAGCTCTGCTGGTGGAGGATAGGGTTTTGTTGTCCTGTTCAAGTTCTAATTGGGTAATTAGTCCCTTTAGGGTCCCAGCTCTCTCTTTTTTTTAAGCGCGCCCCGTGTGAGATAAAAATCCCTCGAAGAACGCACTTAAGGGCTTCCCATTTTGTGGGTGCCGGGGTATGGTCCAGGGCGTGATCCAGGCCGAAGTTTTTAATGGTCTCTTGGACTTCTTGTAAGCAGATGGCGTCATTCAGTAAATTGTCATTTAATCGCCAACTAGTGCCTGCATTGTTGCTCTGAGACCCCCCTCAGTGACCGCCAGACCGGAGCGTGGTCAGACCATATAAGTGAGCCTATCGAGCTTGAGGGATCCCGATCTAGAAGCTTGTGTGATATGAATAGATAGTCTAGTCGATAGTAGCAGTTGTGGGATGGGGAATAAAAGCTGTAGTCTTTTGTTCCCGGGTGTAACGTCCGCCAGAGGTCAATAAGACGGAGGTTCGCTAATTCCCTGTGGAGTCTACGGAGTGCTGTGTATGCAATAGTAGACTTACCCACAGAGGAGTCGATTTTGGGTTCTAGGCTGAGGTTGCAATCGCCTCCCATTATGATGTTGTAGCCATCCGCAAAAGTCCTTAGGGCCCCGGCCCCCAATATCCGGATCCCGTATCGAACCTGTGTCTGATTCGGAAAATAGACATTAGCTATGGTTATAATTTCGTTGCCAACCTGGATTTTTAAAAAGATATAGCGGCCTTCGTTGTCCGTTGACATGGAGATAAATTTGTGAGCAAAGTATTTGTGTATAGTTATCGAGGTGCCCCCTGCTTTCTTGGCAGGGTCGGGGCTGTGGTACCAAGTGGTGTAATTGCGGTTCTTACAGTTAGGTATTTTTATTCATCTGAAAATGTGTTTCCTGCAGGAGTATGATCATTATTTTGTGTCTATGTAGATGAACTAGAATCTGCCCTCTCTTGGCGGGTTTGTTGTAAGTACTGTTGGTTTTTTTGAGCAGTTGTCATCCTGACCGGATTTCAGGGGAGAGGGGTGGGGGGGTCGGAGGAAGATAGAGGGGTAAAACAGAGTAAAAGAAAAAAGGTTTGTAAGGAGAAACCTTTGTGTGGCATTAGGTTGTGGTGTAGAGTATAAACTCGTTGTGCGTCGCACTATCGTGCGACTATTCACCCTGGTGGAGAGTGGTGAGGTGCCCGGTGAAGCAGGGCTGGGTCCCACACAACCCCTCCCCCCAGTGTGAGTACTCATGTGTTAAGGTCCCTGTCGGGATCCTTGCGTTAGTAGGTTCCGGTATCGGCGTTCCTTTCCTGTGGTCGGAATGGGTTGCGGAAACTTATAACATAGTTATAAACAATTTGTGACAACGAGTGTTAGTACTAAAGTAAGTTCTTGATTATGGCCAGGCAGCGGCGCAAGGGCCCTTGGGTGTCATTTCTGTGGTGTTCCTGCTGAGACAATGATGTTCAAGTCTCTAGGTGTCGGGTTCAGGGCTTCTGCGACTGCCTCGTCGTTGTTTGGGGGGCACTGACTGCCACTGTTCCTGAGCTGTGTAGGCGGTTGGTAGCGGGGGTGTCGGCCAGTCCGGTAGTTTGATCTGAGAAAGTTGGAATGTTCCCAAGAAGTTAGGCAGGTCTCCTAGCATACGAAAGGTGACTGTTTTCCCTTCTTTTTTGGCGATTAGTGCAAATGGGAAGCCCCATCGATATGTGATATCATTTTTTTTTTTTTAATGCTGCAAGTAGTGGTCTCAGCGCCTCTCTGAGGCGCAGCGTGTTGCGTGCGAGATCCTGTAGCAGGATTAGCGGTCGGCCGTTATGGGTGAGGTCTCCCTTTTCTCTGGCTTTCCGCATTATACTGTCCTTGTCCTTGAAAAAGTGGATCCTGCATATTATGTCCCTTGGGCGATTAGGGCCCGATACCCTGGGGCTTAGTGCTCTGTGAATCATGTCTATCATTATCGTTTTTTCTCGGGTGCGTCCCAGCAGTTGTAGGAAAAATGTTTGGGCCCATTCTTCCAGTTGATGTCCCTCTATCTCTTCTGTTACGCCTCTTATACGCACGCTGTTTCTCCTGTTTCTATTCTCAAGATCATCTAAGTGCAATATAATGTTGGAGATTTGGTCTGATTGATGCTGTATGACCTGCCTGTGAGATTCCAAAATGGCCGCCACTCCCTCCTGTGTCTCCTCAACCTGGAGGATCCTGTGGCCCAAATGGTGTATATCAGAATGGATCTGGTCTAGGGCCTGTCTGTTAGACGTTTCAAATCTTTTAAAAAGCGCGTTCAGCTCGTCTTTTGTTGGGATAGACATACATGATTTCCATGAGCTGTTGTCGGCTGCAGACATTGCCCTTTCTGGGGAGCTGTGTGCAGGGCTGCTAGGTGTGCTTTTGTCGGAGGAGATGCACCAACTGTGGGGGTCACCACTATAATCAGGGCTGTGGGGCTGCATTACTGTGGTGCTGTATGATGCAGGGCTCAGGTCTGTATGTCTGATGGTGGGGCTGTTTTGCCCCTTACTCACAGTTCTGATGGGTGCCTGCATCGCACCTCGGGTCTCAGTCCCTGGGCTGCTCTGTGTTGGGCTTGTGGTCCCCGCTGCTGGTGGCGTTGCTGGCAGCGATTCCGTCTGTGTGGACAGTATAGCGGGGCTTGGGTGAGCCGTGGCGGGTACAGAGGATGAGAGAGGCGGCGCATGCGCTCCGGGAGCCGGCGCCATCTTGAAATTTCTCCCGCCGGCGCGCTGATAAACTGCTCCAGTGTTCCTCTTCTGCTAGTAAGTGCCGCAGTTTTTGTCTCTGGGGTCGTCTTCTTACCCATGCTGGCCTGGATTGGTGAAATTTGCCGAATTCCGGTGGTGTAAGGCTGGGGGGAGTAAGGCTTTAGCAGGAGTCCGGCTCAGAAGTGTCCTACTCGGCCATCTGCAAACCACGCCCCTGGATTAAAAGTTTTAGCTTGCCTACTAGTTTCGAGCCATGACGAACAACTACATTGTTTGAAACTAGTAGACAAGCTAAAACCTTTAATCCAGGAAAGCGGCTTTTAGAATTAAGCAATCAAGATAAGGATTTTAATTTAGAGATGAGCGAACCTACTCGGCCACGCCCCTTTTTCGCCCGAGCGCCGCGATTTTCGAGTACTGCCGTACTCGGGCGAAAAGATTCGGGGGGGCGCCGTGGGTGAGTGGGAGGTTGCAGCGGGGAGTGGGGGGAAGAGGGAGAGAAAGAGGGCTCCCCCCTGTTCCCTGCAGCTACCCCCCGCTCCGCCACGCCTCCTCCCGCCCCCCGAATCTTTTCACCCGAGTACGGAAGTACTCGAAAATCGCAGTGCTCGATCGAGTAATTACTCGAAACGAGTATATTCGCTCATCTCTAGATTTTATTTATCCACCTTGAGTGCCAAACTTTTTTCTGCTATAATAGCCACAATAAATACATTGACCTCAATGAGTGTATGCCAACCACATAAGATGTCAATCATAAAATGGTAGAGTTGGAAGGGGCCTCCAGGGTTATCGGGTCCAACCCCCTGCTCAATACAGGTTTCACTAAATCATCCCAGACAGATGTCTGTCCAACCTCTATAGACTTTCATTGAAGGAAAACTTACCACCTCCAGTGGTAACCTGTTCCACTCATCGATCACCCTCACTGCCAGAAATTTTTTCTAATATCTAATCTGTCTCTCCTCCCTTTTGTTTCATCCCATTGCTTCTAGTCTTTCCTTGAGCAAATGAGAATAGGGCTGATCCCTCTGCACTGTGACAGTCCTTCAGATATTTGCAGACAGTTTTGTTATATGTATTAAATAAGTACGTACACCTACCTATGGCTTGTAGAATCATCAACTTCAGTATCCAGTAACTTTTTATGCACTGGTTAGACACTGAGTAATCTATTTTTGGTCTGCTCAGGTCACTGAGTTTCAACTATATATAAATATATGCTTAATTATTGGCAAATTTTACTTAAATCTAGTATCTTCATTGGAATTTGGCAAAGTAAGGCTAAATTCACATCTGCGCTATGGATTCCGGTTTCCTGCTCCATTATGGGAGCAGGAAAACAGAATCGCCTAGATAAGTGGATCTGTCTCATAATGGAACCAAACTCTGCTGAATAGACCCCTATTAACCCTTTCCAATCCATTTATTTTTTCTCATCCAGTTTCCCCAGCTCCAAATAAATTTGGAGCTGGGGAGAATGAATGAGAAAAAAGAAATTCTCCCTTCACCCTCCTGATGTAACAGAGTTCAGGAGGGTGCCAACGGTCACATCACCATCGGGGGAATGCGGAAGTAATGCTTCCGCATTCTCCCTTCAGCCTCCCGACTCAGCGATCATGTGACAGCTGAGGTCAGGTGGCACCCAGCGGTCACATGATCGCCGGGCAGAATGCGGAAGTAATACTTACGCATTCTGCCTTCAGCCTCCCGGATCGGCGATCATGTGATAGCTGAGGTCAGGTGACACCCGGCGGTCACATGATCGCCGGGCGGAATCTCAGTGCATTACATAGCGCTAATTGAGTGCTATGTAATGTGTAAAGGGTTTTTAACCCTTTCTGCCTTCTCGGCGGGTCCTCAATGAGGACCAGTTCTCAGGAGTGCATCTTCACCCGATGTGTCTGACGAGCAGGTGCAGATGCACTGCAGTGTACGGCCTGTACCAACATCTGAGCTGTGGAGGAAAATGATGCTGTCGGGACAGGCCCGACATTGGATTGTAAAGGGTTAACTATAATGGGGTCAGTTTGGTTCCTGCACCTGTGAATCGACGTCGGAGCCTCTGAACGGAACTTCCGATACAAATGTGAATAGAGCCTAAGATTGGCAAAAACATATACCTGCAATCCTACTTGAGATGGCTAGACTTCCAAGATGTGATTGTGGATGTGGCGCCAAAGACCTTACATGACACTAAGACTTAAGTTTCAAGAACAGGTGCTGGCTTCCAGTCACTCCAGAGTGTGTGTGACCTGTAGACGATATATAACCCAGACCGTATGTTATAAAGCAAAACGACAAGCCGATGTAACTTAGAGGGTGCGACCCAGGAGACTGGTTGGGTAGAGATTTTTGCAGTGGAAAATATGCATAAAATGCACACCACTGCTGTGGTTGTGTTGCAGATTTTAGTGCGGACGTGCGTTGCTAGGTGCGCAGAAATTGCACTTGAAAAGAACCCATTCTTTTTAATGGGTACATCCATTTTCGCTCTCGCCAGTCCATAGTAACATGGTATGTTAGGCTAAAAGTAAAAGAAGACAATGTCCACCTAGTTCATCTCGTTTTCACCTCCCTCTTGTTGATCCAGAGGAAGGCAAAAAACCACCAATGAGGCAGAAGCCAATTTAGTCCATTTGAAGGAAAAAATTCCTTCTCGACTCCATAATGGCAATCAGAATTATCCCTGGATCAACGTTTGTCAGTTCCTACCTGACGTCAAGACCCGTAATAGTTTGAGAACAAAACATTGCAGGATGTCCTATTTGGAGGGGGGGACTATCCTCCATTAATAAACTGCATGGTGGCTGTGATGAGAAGTGAATGACATATGGACCGACCTCTGTCAACTCCCTGTAATCCAGAAATGCAGATAACCAGGTGGATGGTCCCGGAAGCAGGAACGTAGTTTGGATTAAGAAACTTTTCAGGTTTATTAAAAGTTTAAAGCAATAAAAACAAAGTGTTTTAAAATATATATATAAAAACAAAGTGTCTTCTACAATGCATTTTGGGGGTTATAATATAAAAATCCCTCTTGCTAAGGGTGCCTTCACACTTGTGATCGCTGCTTTTCTTAAACGCGAACGTCAATAGGACTTTCTAAAAACTTGTTAAAACTTGTTAAAAACGCACCGCACAGAAATCGCAAAGCACCAATTTGCAATTTTTGCACAATGCGTTTTTAACATCAGTAAGTCCTATTGACCTATGCGTAAAAAAAAATGCAGCAATATCGCAAGTGTGAATGCCCCCCTCAGGGCTAAGTCGGACAAGCAATTTTTTTTTGTGCCAGTAGGCGTGCAAAAAATTGCATGTCGCAAATCACGTGACCTGGCAAAATTTCTAGAAGAGCCGATCTTTATGCGCCTAAAATTTGCCTATTTCCTGTAGCAGCTGCGCTTGGAGAAGAGAGAGAAGAAGGCTCGCAGGGCTTTGGGGTTTCCCCATAGCACGGAGATAGAGCGGACCTATGAGGGATCTCTGCTCGAACTGCCTGCTATGGGGAAATCCCAAGAGATATCCCCATAGTGCAGAGAGAGTGGGCATGTCTTGAATGAGTGTGAGGGATTATGGGGATTCTCACAGAAATTCCCTATAGCAAACCATAGTAGTGGTGGGGCTATGCGGGTGGATCGCTCTAGCCCTGCACCCTCCCCGCTCTATGGGAAAGCCCTGTAACTCTGCCCCTTCTCTCTCCCTGCTATAGGGAATTCCCTTGGGGAGAGAGCCCCCTTCTGCCCCTACTGCTGGGCAATTTCCCAGCAGGGGGCAGGAGGAATATCCCGCTACTTACAGCAGGGCATTTAAAAGGTGCTGTCCAGAAGCACATTTTAAATGTCCTGTTGTAAATTCCTGTTAGTCCCCATGGGCATTAAGGGAACCCTCGGGTGTCCCCTCATCCCCGCGGGGACTAACAGGAGATTACAGCGGGACACTTAAAATGTACTTTCTGGGCAGCATGTCTTAAATGTCCTGCTCCCATCGGAGTCAATAGAAACTCCGGAAACACTGTCCCATCTTTGTTAGGGGCGCTCTGTTTAGCGCACCTACATTCTCTCATGTGATCGCTTCTATAGGAACCCATTGGTTCTTTTAGAAGCGCTCTTTTTGAACGCACATAAAAATCGCTCGTCTGACCAAACCCTCAAGCGGTAACCATAAGTGTCCATATCACAGGTATATATGTAGTGAATACAATTGTGGCCTTCAATGGTGAAAATGGCGTTAGAGAAGCGTGCCAGAAGTGACGTTTTTGTATTTATTTACATATATTAATAATTAGCGGGTTGCCGTAATAACCTTGGCTGTCAACTGTGCAAAGAGCGTCATCATTAGAGGGAAATGCCAGCTGAAGTGTATCACACGTTAGTAGCCACGGAGAATGTCTGATGTCATTGGGGCCAAAGGAGCCCCACTATGTATTAACATATCTCAACAAGTACTTCTTTTGATTTTTGGGAGGATGGTGGGTCTGGTAGACGAGAGGCAGCCTCTCATTTTATTAGCAGGTGTTGCTGCAGGTATCACTGGTCATCATGGATGTCGACCAAAGATGCTGCAAGTTGTATCTCAAATCCACAACTACATTGTGTAATGCAAAATGGATGCATATAACAGTCACTGTGGTCATAGCAATGTAATCGTGGCCCTTGGAAGGCCACTGAATATAGTACTGCCTCGTAGTATATAAGAAAAGAAGCCGGTTGGGCCAAGTACTGCTTCTACAGAGTCTGACTAAAGTTATTGAATCTGTAGGGGTATCGACGACCATGAGCACGAGAGATCCGGAGAAAGCAGTGTAAGGCCACGGTCACACAGGGCGGATTCCTGACGGAAATGTCGCAGTTTGGCCGCAGCGAAAAACCATGACATTTCCACCGGGAGAACCGCCGCTGCAAAACCCGCTCACTCTTCCACTTCTCCCATAGAGAAGAGAGCGGCCGCAGCGGAAAACTTAAAAAAATGGACATGCTGCGGTCGGCAAATCCGTGCCGCAGCAGCGGCTTCTGACGGCTTAGCTGCAGCGGATTTGCTTTCCCGTGTGAACGAGATTTCTATGAAATCTCGTCCACTTTGCTGGCTAATCCCGGGATTAGCGTCCGCAAGCGGATTTGCCGTGGCGAAATTCCGCACGGAATTTCCGCGGCAAATCCGCCCTGTGTAAACCCAGCCTTGCAGTGCTAGTTTTCCCTCCACAGGAGACTTTCATGGCCCAATTCACTTAAAAATCCTGGTAACCCCATTGTTCACAATGCTATGGTATATCCCAGCAGTACAGTATGTAATAATAGTTGTTCAGTTGGATGCATCCATTTGTATTGTTATCAGATGTATGATAACGATCTTTGTATCTATACCTGCCTGTATTGTGTACACTTCATCATTATATACCATGGGATAAGGATGCAGTCATCCAGTTCTCCCAAATGGTAACATTGTAATTATGGGATAAAGTTAAAAGAAGCCAAGAGTGTCATTATGTCACTGGTGATTAGTAATAATCACGCCTCCACACATCTAGTAAGTGATGTTTCTTTCCTGCAGCGTGTCTTTAAGATACACGGCGGTGATTCAAAAATTATCTGCACTCTGGCTGTAGAATTGATTTTAATCAACTTTCAGAACAGTCAAATACATTATTTTTCAACATAATCTCCCTGCGCCGAACCCAGATTGCCATTGGGCGGGGAGAGACAGTTTAGCTCTGCTAAACTGCCTCCCCCTTTCCGCCGGCTCTTGGCAAGGGAGGGGGTGCGACGGGTGCTAAGCTCCCGCCCCCTTTCTGCCCCTTGTCGGCTGCCCGCAATGGGAGAGGGTGGGGCGGGAGCTAAGCAGCTAGCTCCCACCCTGCTCCCATTGCAAACACCCGGCATGGGGCGGAGAGGAGGAGGGAAGGGGGTGGTAGTTTAGCAGTCACGCATAGGAGACTACAGGAGCCACCGCCGTATTCCTGGCTTGGAAGATAATTCCTGAACTATCTTTCCTGCCCGGCATAAAAGCGCCTGTCCGAAATGCGCACCGTATGAGCTATCTAGGCCAGCCGGGTGCTTTTACACCGGGCAGGAAAGATAGTTCAGGAACTACCTTCATCAGATGGGCAGCATATATCGGCTGGCCGTGAAAGCGCGGCCGATATACGCTCGTGTGAATGAAGCCTTAGTGACACTGGCTGTAGGTTTCGGGTCATTGTCCTGCTGCAGAATACGTTTGGAGTCAGTCAGGGTCCTCCCTGATAGTATTGGATGGTGGAATGGTATCTGCCAGTATTTCTCAGATTGAGGGCACCATTACTCCTGACCAAATTCCCAACCCCTTTGCTGAAATTGCAGCAATTTTGAAAGCATTCTTACTAGAGATGAGGGAGCACGCTCGGATAAAGGAGTTACTCGAGTGAGCATCGCTCTTCTCGAGTAACTGCTTACTGGTCTGAGCAGGCTCGGGGGGGGGGGGGGGGATCTCTCTCACTCTCACCCCCGCCCCACCCCTCCGAGCCTGCTCGGACCAGTAAGCAATTACTCGAGAAGAGCGATGCTCACTCGAGTAACTCCTTTATCTGAGTATGCTCGCTCATCCCTAATTCTTACCTTGCAGCATTGTTTCCACACTTTTCCACAGTACTGTATAGAATGTAAAATAATCCACCATTCAAATAAATGCAAAATATATGTATTAATCTGTCAGTGAGAAATCACAGAGAGTCTCATGATGTTTTGGAGCAAATCCAGACCTTTCTCAAACCAAAATTGTGCAAGAGAAGCAAATCTACAGAGTTTAATGTATACCCCGGTAGCAGCACATCAACAGCCACAAGAGGGAAAGCACTTTTACAGGATAGGTCATCAATCATACAGTGCCAGAATACCCAGCACTTACATCCCTTAACGTCACAGGATGTACGTTTACGTCCCGGCAGTGTGGTAGTTAACCCAACTGGACATAAACTGCAATGCATTATAGCGATCAGAGCTTTTATGGTTCAAGTCCCCTACAGGGACATAAAAAATGTAGAAAGAGAATAAAAATAGTGTAAAAAAAAAACAACCCTTTTTTGCTCACTTTCCTATTTGTAAAAACAAAATTAAAACCCCACATATTTATTATCGTATCCATAATGACCTGCTCAATAAATTGAAAACCCTATTTATCCTGCACAGCAAAAATTGTAAAAAAAAACTCTTAAAGCTATTGGCAAAATGCTTATTTTGATCATTCTTCCTCCCCAGAAAAGGGAATAAAAGTGATCAAAAAAGCCATAGGTACCCCAAAATGGTACCAACAAAAACTACAGCTTGTCATGCAAAAGACACGTGCTCAAGGAGCTCCGTCCATGAAAAAGTTAGGCGACTTTGAATGTAACGATGTAAAAAAATTATATAGCCCTCCCCCCCCGCCCACGGGAAAAAAAAGCTTATTAATCTGCAAAAGTGGAAAAACCTAAAAGTAATAACTTTGGTATCGTTGTAATCGCACCAGCCCGCAGAAAAAAATTGTCATTTATGCTGCATGAATAATGCTGTAAACAACAACAAAAAAAACAATGGCAGAATTGATGTGTTTTTTCTCCCTGCCCTATTAATTTTTTTTTAAGTTTTACAATCCATTATATGTACACAAAAATGGTACCAATAAAACTACAGTTCGCCGTGCAAAAAACAACGGCCATGTTGACAGAAAAATAAAAAAGATATGGCTTTTAAAATGTGAAGATGAAAATCCCCCCAAAATTGTCGTGTCCTTAGAGCCAAAATAGGCCGTGTCCCTAAGGGGTCGAGGGCCTTTTACACGGCTCAATAATTGGGCATCTACATTCATCCAATCATCGGGCCGTGTAAAAAAGGCTAATGCTCAACCAAGATCGTCCGACATCTTTTTTAGGTAAGGATAAAAATTGCTCACTGGTCATCTGCCCATCTCGCCATATAAGCAGGGAGACGTACAGCGGACCAAAGACAGCTCTACGGGGACGAACAATTGTATTGATCAGCACTTAATAGCACGGGAACTAGACGGGCCCTTAACCCTTTCCGATCCACTGTCTGACGTCTTCAGACATTCTGATTGAAGGCTGTACAGCTCCGATGTCGGAAGACATCCGCCAGGGTATTCTTACTTTATATTACTGGCTGCTCTGTTGTCATGGACATCTCCAGCATGTCCTATACCGCAGTACTGGCTCTAGCCAGTAGATGGCGCCATTTTATAATGGCAGAAAGAGAGAGCCGCCTAGGAAACTGTGAATCCAAAATTAGATTGCAAAGGGTTAAAGAAGGATGTAGAGGAGTGAGGTCTCTCTGACAAGGGACATGCCTGGGGTAGACCTCTGCTGTCATGTCTATGGAGAGGCAGTGAGTAGTAGACTAGGTAGAAGGACATCACTTACTGTCCAGTGCCATCTTAGTAAGGATCACTGTCTGTACTTGTTAGAGATCACAAGAGCAGAATTTACTTTCTGTTTTCGCCTCAAGTGTTGAAGTCCGTTACACTGACTGGATGCAGAATAAACACACGAGACCTGCTTTTGGACTTTATACGCTGCGTCACTATCTGCTCTGAACCTGTTGTGCCAACCTGTGATGCTAATCAGGCTGCCGGTCGCTGGGGTGTGCTTGTGATGGGTTGCACGGTTGTGCAAACTCAATCCGCTTCGCTCTCAAACTATACTTCTTGTGCTGATGTTGCTTAAGAGCAGTTTAGACCAAAGACCCACATTTACCAAGATAAGGCTACCATCACACCTCATTCTGGCGCCCGTCCAAGGCTTCCGTCTGACATGTCGAGGATGGCACTTTTCTATCCAGTTTTAAAGACTGATAGGGATGGAAACGAAGTGAAATGAAGACCAAAGAGGTCTCCGTCTCACACGTTCTCCCCTATGGTACTGTCTTGACTTTCATTCCCATGCAGTTTTTTGCATAGAGGACGGAAAGCTGAGTTGGAACCAACCATAATGGCAGAGATGTATGTTGTAGCATCCGCACACCCTGCACATGTGCGTCCGCATCTTTCCCAAGTGTGGCGTCTTCAGTGACTGCCTCAGTCACAATGGAGTCCCTATACACTGCTCAAGGTCTTGGCCTGACTTTTTCCTCTACTACCCTGTTTCCCTGAAAATAAGACAGTGTCTTATATTAATTTTTGTTCAAAAAGGTTTAACTTTTTTACATGTATAGCTGCCTGGACACTATTTAAATTGACTTTTTTAATTAACTGTTAGCAGGGCTTAATTTTGGAGTAGGGCTTATATTTCAAGCATCCTCAAAAAGCCTGAAAAATCATTTTGCATTCTCAAAAATTCTGGAAAATCATGCTATGTCTTATTTTCAGGGTATGTCTTATTTTCAGGGAAACAGGGTATATCTGGTCCTTGGAGGATTCCATGTGCTTCTGCGCTCCGCTGGGTGCAGCTCATTCCAATAACAGTGTCAAGCTCTGTACGACCCTGCTGCATGAAAGATGTGATCAAGTTAACATTTGCTCATTTGTTGTCTGACTGCCTGCACCTTCCTATGGGGCAACAACTGGATGGACGACCGTTAGAGCTCTTTCACACGAGCGTATATCTGCCACCACTGATGGATTCCAATGCATCAGATCACATGGCCATATTCCCGCGGCATTAAAGCACCAGTGCAAAGGTACTCAAACAAGTCTTAATTGTCTGATTTTCCTACACGGCTGTCCAGATTCAGGATCACCGTGTAGAGGTACACCCAATAATTGTCACAATCATGCATCCAGAAGTCTATGAGAGTAGGCTGGAGGTACTGCCATTCTGTGGCTTCATTTACACACGTGCGTCTTCCAGTCTAATAGAGCCGTGTTAGAGTCTAATTTCTGAACAGCATACTTTTACCTGCACTATCTTGTACAATTGTTTTCATTCAAGTAAAGATAGTACAGGGGCCCGCTGCCGCCGCCGGGGACAGTGAGTGCTGGAAGAGTGACAGGGAGAAGCCGCCGGGGACACTGCCGCGGGTACAGCACTGGCCACAGTCACTGTAGCGCTGCTACCGTTAGGCCGCTGCCACAGATGCTGCCGGGTACACTGCCGTCAGGAAGACTCACAGGAATAAGCCACCGCCGTTGCAGCGCTGCCCCATGTCAGTCTACCGCTGGTGCCAGGAGGCCACAAGCGCCGCCACGAACAGTGCCGCCAGGAAGAGTCACAGGATGAAGCAGCCGCCGTTGCAGTGCTGATGTGTGTAGCACACCTATAGTCACAGCGGGGACAGCAGCACATGCAGTATACTCACTGGAGGAGACCGCTGTGCATTGCTGAGTTCCAGGACCTGCTGTGAGGGCGACTTATTAAAGCCTATGAGAAACGCGGGCGTCACCCCCCTGTCAAGCACCCGGTATCTTGACACCACCCAGACTTCCGGTGGCGTCAAGATACACTAATACCCCCTAATCGTTCCTGGGGAACAGTGGCGTCACCCGTGACAACTACTACCCCCTTCATCCTGTTTATTGCCATTCCCTATCCTAAGGGTGTCAACGGTGGCCTGCAATCCTGCTCTGGCCTTGGCTACCTGTCATCCTTCTGGAAAAGGAGCTTGATAAGTGTCACCGTAACAAGCCATCACTTATCCCTCCCAGCTCCCCACGTCTGTGGAGTGTCCGGGGGAACCCCTCAGGGGTGTTGCGACCATACTGCTACTTTTATTCCAGTGATGTGCCCCCTCTGTAAACTAGGCAACAATCTCCCAACAAGAAGTAACTACACAAAGGTAGCCAGAGAGACTTTTTATAGGGCAACAGAGGAAGAGAAAGAGTGTGTGTGTGTGTGTATATATATATATATATATATATATATATATATATATATATATATATATATATATACATGCCTACTCATATGTGTATGTATATATATAATGTATATGCATAACAGGGCAGAATAGCAGGAGACAGCCAGAACTCCCAGTATATACTGCCCGTCACGTGCTGCCCGTCCTCTCCAGAACCCCCGCTTCGCCCCCCTCCTCCCCTCACGTGACCGATCACATGACCGTGACATCATCGCAGGTCCTCTCTCGCTTTGATCTGCTATCTCCTCGGCTTACAGGGAAGTTTGTGCAGCCGAGCAGCGGAGCCCCGTGTGGAGGACCCGGTATGTACGCGCACAGTGCCCGGCCCCCTCCCCGGTAGCACCGCGCACTGCCACAGCGGAGCCCCTTTAAATCCTCTGTTTAGGGACTGTGACATTCCTAGTTTGCAGTCTATAGGCGGCGCTGTATTCGGCTGCCATTACCTGCAGTGCAGATATGGGCATTGTCCTCTCCCTGCGGGATATCATCGGTGCAGCTGCTGCTTCTGGGCATCTGATGGACAATTGCTCATCCTACAATTCCATAAAGGGGGTTGTGTCAAAATTGGAAGTTTCCTCTCTGCACAGGTGGTGACTGCTGGGACCCCCACCGATAGTGACTGGGGGTCCCATGTAACACTGCCGGCTGCACTACTTTCCGCAGAGATGAATGCAGCGGCAGCACATATCCCATCAGTCATCACTTATCCTGTGCATGGGGAATTTTTCAATCTTGGCACAACCCCTTTAATTAAAGGGATTGTCCAGGACTTTTTATTATCGATGACCTATCCTAGTCAGCTGACAGGGGTGCGCCCTTAGTATATCCACCAATCAGCTGATTCCCGGGAAGGTGCTGTCTATACTGTTGCAGCCCGGTCTGTTACTGCAGGCACCCCTCGCATTGTGGGAGCTGTGCCTGCACTACCAAGCCAGGCCGCTGCAGTACGGACGGCGCTATCTGCTCCCAGCGCTGACTGTGCTATCCAGGAGTCAGCTGATCAGTGGGGATCCCAAGTGCTGCACCCCTTCTGATTAACTATTGATGACTGATCCTGATGGTAGGTCACTAATGAGGAAAGTCCCAGACAACCCCTTAATTAATGATTCTATATTTATGTTTTATCTAATCCACAGTCATCTCCAACTGCAGCTGTGCAGCCATCATGGCATGCTGGGAGTTGTAGTTTTGCAACAGCTAGAGGCCACAGGTTGAAGATCTAAGCTATAGCAGTAGGCTGGCTTCACAAAGTGTATTATGGGCCGGACCGCGGGTCTACTGATGCGAGCTCAAAGCATCATCAGGGTTTGGGTCAGTTGACCCCCTGAAAGCAGCATAGGGGGATATGAGGCTCGGAGTTTGGGCCAGTTGGCCCACAGCAGACTGAGATACTTGTCCATATTACAGATGCATAAGTGTCCCCTTAATACGCTCCAGTGAAACCAACCCTCCTCAGTTCTCTTCTTCCGTCTCCCATATCTGATGCATGAGAGAGCAGAAGAAGAGAAGGCAGATGCCAGGAGTGGCTCACGTGTCCCATCAATAGAAGAGCGGCAGCATTTTTGGCACTGGTGTTTTATAACTGTTGTGATGGCAGCTGCTCCTCTATCCATATAAAGAATACGGTTTTCTACTAATAACGGTCTATTAGGTAATTACTAAGGGATGTATATATAATATAGTATAGTAATTACTTAATAAACTGCTATTAGTAGAAATGTATGTATGTATGTATGTATATATAATATACATACACACGCACGGACACACTCTCACAGGTTCACCAAGGCTGATCCTCACTTTGTGGCAGTGTCAGGCAGCAGCTCTGTATACTATGGCTATAGTAGATAATGCAGCATTATACTGTGTAGTGATGACTCGCTGGGTGTTTGTTACTTTGTATACTTTGTTTCTGTAGTCATAACATTTTTTGTATCATTCTTGTCTTTGATGTTCCAAGAGGGATCACTTCTTTGTGTTCCTTGTAAACATTGATCTTCCTTCAAACATCTACTTACCCGAAGATCAATGAGCGTCTCAGCCCCCACCAAAACTGTACTGAGAGGCCGGCGCCTTGGATCAGGCCATCTGCATGCGAACAGGTCGGATTCCGCATGCAGGAGCCCGCAGCAGGAGCTGACCCTGCGCCCGGCCGGCGTCGCGTGTACCTGAATCACGGATCGATAATCTGCATTGTAGATGGATCCGGGGGCCCGCCGTCGGACATGCGCAGTACAGATTTTCTCCCCCCCCCCCCCCCCACGCTGTCGCTAGGCGATGATACAGAACGTCCGCGGGTCGGGTGACTTCCAATGGAAGCCGTTCGTGTGGAATCCGCATAAAAATGGAGCATGCTGCGATTTTTTTAATTTTTTAAAACTTTTTTTCCCCCTCTGCTTGCAAAAATGGAAGTTCGATTCCGTGCATGTGCAGGAAAAATCACTTTTACATAGCATGTAACGAACAGCTTTCGCTGCGGATGATGACCACAGATTCCGCAATGCAAATCTGTTCATGTGTAGCTGGCCTAGATGATCAAGCGAACATTCGTTGATCCAAAGATTGCCACATGTGAAGATGCTGACAATCAAGCAACGCTCACCTTTTGGGTCATTACAATTCTATGTGGCACCAAGAATCCTCCATTGGCAGCACATCACTCTATTTAAAGGGACCTTTACACAAGACAGCTGTTGGATGTATAAGCTGCTGACAGCTGTCTACGACTACCCCGCCTGCGCTGTCACACAGGAGCAATTGTCGTTCAGTGAATGAAGCGGGCCGGAGATCTCGTCTGGCCGCCCCCCTTCAATCACTGTGAGCAGGCAGTCGCTCGAAGCTTAAGTGACTCCTGTTTACACTGAGATGTTGCTCCTTTTTAGTGACTAGCAAATATGAGCGATCTCTCGCTCAGCGCCCTTTTGGCGGTCATGGTCATACGGGCCGACTATTGCTAAAAATCGTGGTTTCCAGCAATTATTGCCCCGTGTAAAGTTACTTAAAATAGCAACGTGGTACCAAAAATAATGGCGCTGTATGCACCCGGATGATCGTACCTATGATCGGGCGCATACAGCGGTGCTAATCACAACATGTACATGGAGCTGAATCCGCCGATAGACTTGCAAAAATGTCACCCTGGCCTCATTCTTGGCAGGAGTGGCTCTTACTGCAACAAGAAAAAATCCACATGGTCTACAAAATATCGAAAAATGGCAGCAGTGCTGTTGATGACATGCACCACGGATGTTCTGGTCTGTAGGGGGAGAATTCTGCCCGTTGCCTTTGGCTGGCCTTCATCATACATGCTGAATCAGCCTGTGTGGACGAATGATCATTCATAACATCGTATATTTCCCGTCCTGCTTCATCGCTGTCGGCAGCAGGTCCCCTATTCACACGATGATGACGACTCGAAAATACTGTCACCCAACAAGCGAGTATTTGCTTCAGGTGATCGTTCTTCACACAGCCCGATGTTTGGGCACATGAACAATCTACTCCAATCATCGGCCATGTAGAAGGCCATTTCTGTATGTACCTTCGGTCTTCCACGTAGCGTCGCAGCAATCGCCAATTTCAATTGTACTTTCAGACGGTACAAAACATTCCTAAAGGGAACTACTAACCCCCCAGTCAGCCTGCGACCTTCTGCTGCCTACCAGACAAATTCTTTCTTCTCAGCTAACCAAGACCTCCCCCCTAGGCAGAGACCCTCGGAAGACCTACTCTATAGGGGTCCGTTTATGCCACACGATGATCATTTGAACGCGAAAATGATGTCCGTTATGATGCTCGTTCGCCCTCGTGCAGCCCGTTTTTTTTCCTGTGACACATAGGGCAATTTATATATTTTGTTTCAGTTTTTTTTTCTTTTTTAGTTTTTATTTTATTAGGGGTGAAAAGCTTTAAAAAATTTTGAATTTAGGTTTTCTTTTTAAAATTAGTATATTTTTGCTAACAAAGTACAGGATTGGTTGCTCATTTTGTTTTGGACATTTTGATATATAACATGTATAGTTTTTGGATTACAGGTTGAATACAGCGATGGTTTTGGTTGGCAGTGGGTCTTTTCTATTTATATGCATATTTTTATTTTGTTCTGTAAATTTTTAATTTTTTTTTTCTTTAGCTTCTTTCTTGTTTACCATCTATGGCCCCCATGACGTCATATAAGGCCTCTGGTTATTATTCATTTAATATTTCAACTGTAGCTGTGGCATCCATAGAGCCCGAGTTAGAGAGGAAAACACCAGTCATTAACAGAGCTGATCAGGGTCTGCTAAGACCCTATAGCTCTGCTGTGACATGGGGCACCTGGAGGTCACGTGATCGCCGGGCCGCATGAAGCAAAACTGACACTTCCGCTTTCACTTTTTATTACATAGCTCTCATTGAGCGCTATGTAGCATTGAAAGGAGAAGATAGAAGTGGTTTAAAACCACTTCTACCTTCTCTGGGTCCGCGGCTGTGTCTGACAGCTGAGAACCCGACCTGCTCCTGCTTGATTGCAGAAATAGAGGCTTTAATCCCACTCTGTATTGTTTGCTATCGGCCGGGATAGATCTTTAGTTATAGGCCGGCTGCAGTTTGGCAACAGCTTGTTAGATCAGCCCACGTATTGATGCATGGCACCATTATAATTGCTGCACCATTACCTGCATCGTTCCTTCCAGCGCCTCGTTTACAACAAATCCTGGCGGCAGCGGGTTCCTGCAGGATCCGGGCACATCCAAGTATGTTGGTAAGCTGATGTCAGCAGCTGCTAGGCCTATATAATGCGTGATGGGCCAAGCGCAAGCTTCTAGTTGACAATACATTTTTCCTATACAGCTACCCTGTTTCCCCCAAAATAAGACCTACCCTGAAAATAAGCCCTAGACCGATTTTCGAGGGGGCTTGAAATATAAACCCCACCCTGAAAATTAGCCCTAGTTACGCTACATAAAAAAAAGGAATGCATTACCTAGCAGACTCGGTCCAGGTCCCTCCTCAGGCTCCTCTTCATAGCTCCAGCATGCACGCTTCCCACAGTCCTCAGCGCTCGTACAACATCACTTCCTGGTTACAGGATTCATAAATCCTGCCTCCAGCAAGCAATGGCTGTTATTGGTTCATTGACCACTGCTCAGCCAATCAATGCAGCACTGGATGAACTAATGCGATGGCTATGATTGGTTCATCCAGTACTGCATTGACTGGCTGAGCAGCAGTGGAAGAACCAATCAACAGCCATCTCGTTGCGGATATTGATATGAATCCCATAATAGGGAAGTGATGTTGCACGGGCACCAAGGACTGCAGGAAGTTCAGCAGCAGGAGGGACCTGGACCGAGCCTACTAGTTAAATATAATATGACATCCCCCCAAAATAAGACCTAGTGCCTCTTTTAGGGCAAAAATTAATATAAGACAGGGTCTTATTTTCGGCGAAACACAGTAGTATGTCTGTTTTAGCCTAACGATGAGCAGGTGGTGCTGTTAACCATCCAGAAATTTTTCGCTACATTTTTGTTAAATACCCCACATGCGTTCGGTGCAAAAACCTGACAGAGAGTGAAGATTGCTGACAAGTATTATTTTGAGTGTTAAGTTGTAGATCAAGACTAGAGATGAGCGAGCGTACTCGGTTCGGGTGTTTTTGCACTCGAGCACCGCTTTTTCCGAGTAACTGACTACTCGGACGAAAAGATTCGGAGGGGGCGGCGTGGTGGAGCGGGGGGGGGGGGGGGGGGTTACAGAGGGGAACAGGGGGGAGCTCTCTCCCCCCCCCCCCCTACTCCCCTCTGCAACCCCCCGCTCACCCACGGCGCCCCCCGAATCTTTTCGCCCAAGTGGTCAGTTACTCGAAAAAAGTGGTGCTCGATTGCGAAATCGCCCTAAACGAGTAAGCTCGCTCATCTCTAATCAAGACCAAAAGCTGGGCACCTCACATCTGCTGCATCGTGTGCTACTCTGGCCCCACACAGTGGCTCAATGGCAAGAGGAAGGCTATGCTGTTTGCTGTGCCTATGATTTGGCGTGAACCAAAAGCTCATCACCCGGACGGCTATTCCTGTATGACTAATGTTGCTGGATTTTTAAATAAGAACAAGTCAAAAATTGTTCATCCTGATTGTGTCTGCTCTGAAGCCGGGGGCCCCATGACGCTGAGGATACAGGGCCAATTCTGCCTTGTGCTTCTGAAAGTGACAGTGGGGATCATGAGGATGATGATGCTGCTGACGCATGTTCTGAGCCAGTCTCTGAACCGGGTAAGCCCCACCTGCTGAGCCAATCTGATTTAGATGATCTAGTGAGAGACCGGTCTTTATCAGAAGAGAAGTCTGAATCGTTAGCCTCCAGATTACAGGAATGGAATTTACTACACAAATGTACCACCACTTCACCACAACCACAGACTCTGCCAAAGCTAGCCTGAAAGCTGTATTGAAAGCCTTCTGCTCCCATAGCTCATGGTGTGGGAATGAATGGGACATGCGAGTCAATGGAACTCCTTTTGATGCAGATCAACTATTCATAACTGGAACATTTGCAATGACCTAAAGGTTGTGGCCCTCCCGTTGGGTCTACACTTGGGGTACACAAAACACGAGCTTTCTGTGCCTATGGAACATTCCTGATGACGGCACTCATTACAAAGTGACACAGTGGCCATCCATAGTTGAGCACACAGTTGGCAGGTACAATGTGCTACATGCATCGTTAGTTGTGCACCTTCCACCACTTCACATTAAGCCGGGCCGAATGGAAAACTTTGTCGTGGCAATGGATCATAATGGAAATGGTTTCCAGTATCTGAAGGACAAGTTTGGAAAAACCAACATGGAAGCCAAACTACATGCAGGAATGTTTATTGGACCTGAAATCTGTGAATGGATGCCTGATGACACCTTCAGATCCAAGCTGAGCGTGCTTGAGCTCACTGCTTGAGATGCATTTGTGCTAGTTGTGCAAAACTTTCTTGGCAGCCATCGAGGCTGACAACCATGCTGAACTTGTTAGCAGCGTATTAGCAATGCATTCTCATCTGGATTTTTTTTTTCTTTCTCGCATCTGTATGAATAGCCAATGACACAATGTATAACTTCAGACGTCCTAGGCAAAATCCGACTACAGATTTGGACTCTACCCTTGGTTTAGTATAAAATACATGAAATACCCCAAGTAGCAGAATTATTTTTTTTTCTGTGATCCAGTGTTTAGTTCGTTCAGTCGTTGGCGTGCGTTTAGACTGAATGATTATTAGTCATTCAAATGAGCAAAAGGGAATGATATCGTTCCACCTAAAAGGGCTCTAAGCAGAGAGATCAACCTATGTACTCTGACACAATGGCATGTAATCTCTCAAGCTACTGCGCACAAGAGGAACAATTCACTTGGCTTCTTGCTCTGTCAGCACGCGCAAATTACAGTCATGGGCGTTGTTCTCATTTCACCTGGCCATACATGAATGGAGACATTTCATTGCACTGTAACAGGAGAGGAACTTGGTAAATGGCACCAAAATAGCAGTAAGTAGCAGGAGACGCGCCAGAAGATTACGTTTCCACGTAGTTCTGTAGGATCTCAGCCTGCAGCGCTCAGCTGTGATTGTCCTCTGCAGATACAGAGTATTGAGGAGAATACATAACATGCGGAGATAGGAAATGACCAAATATTACAACCAATGAAAAAAAAACAAAAACAGAATGAGGATTAAAAAATTGATATTTATAGAAATTCACATTTCCTTATGATTTTTCACATATGATTGGAGCACTCTTTTAAACGTTAAAGGACCACTCCAGTGAAAACACGTTTTTTTTATTCCTGCCCCCCTCCCCTGATTGCCTGTTACACTCCCGGAGGACTCATCTGGGAATTCCAGCCGGTATTATTGTATCTTGACACCACCAGGAATTCCTGGAGGGGCCAAGATTGACGGGGGGGGGGGGGGGGTGTAGCTGATTGGCTGGACAGCGTCTTCGGCTGCAGGTCTTGGAACGGCACTAAAGATTTGTAGAAAAGCCATACAGCGGCTGCAGCCGCGAGTGGCTTCCCCAGCGGTGGGCGGAATCCCCCTGACTGTACAAGCAGAGTGGGGCTTTGGCAGCAGGAAGCCACAAGGCAAGTGACTCTGCTCTTCCGGGAGCAGCCCTGAGGGAGCACTGATGCGGCCGGTGGAACGAAGCTGAGAGCGGCTGCCCAGGACGGAGGCGTGAGCCGCCAGGCGGCCATGGCCTCATGGCTGAAATGGTGAGCGGGACGGAGCACGCACGCTACAGCATTTGCATTGATTTGTCCCAGCGCTGCAGGCTTAGGATGAGGGTTACTATTCTTCTTAGCCTTACATTATGACAGCAGTAACATGCCAGCATTTACAGGTAATAATGTAAGGCTAAGAACTATAGAACCCTCTGGCTAACCCTGCAGCGCTGCTAGCACCTTCTTACCTTCACCCTATCGGAAGCTAGGGGTGTGACGGGCGTTCCTCCTGTCAAACCCCTAGCTTCCAGTGGCGTCAAGATACAATAATACCCAGCCACTTTCATGTGGTGCAGCCCCGTCTGATGTTTATCAGGCCCCATCTAAAGAGTGATATTTTTTCACTTTGGAGTAACACTGTCTGACTAGTTTCAGACAGTATAACCCCAAGTAAATCTGATCTGGTCAGAATTCAGATCATATGACCATCTGAGGAAAAAGAGGCCAGGAGTTTAAAAAAAAAAGGAATAACTAACGAAGGTAACACTAGCTCACTAATGTATACTGAGGGTCGCGCTACCGGTGGCCCTTTAAACTGGTGAACAAGCTCTGAAATCTTACACTTCAGCCTGGTTCCTAAAGACCCGATTATAGGGCACGAACATTCTTAAAAAAGAATCAGTGATCAGCTGATGAATGAGGGAACACATTTATGGTGATCGTTGTGCATCTTCCCATGTGAACAAGGAGTTGGAGAGCTGGCTGGCTTATGGGGACAAGTGATCGCACTAACAATCGTTTGTCCCTGTAGCAGCGATTCTCGGCAATCGGTCCACGTAAAAGGACCCTAATTTCATTCTGAAAATGCTGTGGATTCGCTCAGAGGCGTAACTTGAAGCTCCTGGGCCCCCATGCAAAACCTGTAACAGGGCCCCCAACTATAATGCTTTATTCATAGTACTGGGCTCCCTATATGGAGAAGGGAGGCCTTATGGGCCCCCTAAGGCTCCTGGGCCCGGGTGCAACCGCATCCCCTGCATCCTCTATAGTTACGCCCCTGGATTTGCTGCATATTTCCCTTTTTGCATTGCAAAGGGGAAAATCCGCACTGCATGGTAATTTTCAGCCCAGATTTTATGCATTTTTTCCCCACTATTTGTATAAATGCAGGAGAAATTCTGTCCCGAATATCCAAAGTAGACCCACTTAATGTGACCCTAGCCGTAGGGAAAGCTAAATGACATTTCCATTGCAAGCTGCTGATAGCAGAACGTTAGTAATACCGTATGTGCCATGGAACACATTCTTTTTTTCCCTATCCCCGGCATCTAGTTCTGTGTAGCAATAAGTCCTGCCATAAATCTATTGAGTACAACAGGAGGGAGGGCCGCTCGGGAGGATTACAGCAGACAATCCCTGGCTTTCAGCCGGCCACCTTTCTTGTGCTTATGGGAGTAGTATTTATATATGCAGCTTACGGAGACTTTGGCACTAGGACGCAACTCTTTGAGATATCTATAGGATGCTCACATACAGATATTTTAGTATCTGCGATTGTACCCTCTTAATATCTGTGGTTCTGAAGGCTGGGGTTAAAGGGGAGCACATCACATAAACTAATGAGTAGATGCAATCGCTCCCCTCTTCTTGACAAAGGCCATTGGCTGGCTCACAGGACTTTCCCTTGGCCTCCCAAAAAAAAAAAAGTTTTTAGTTTTTTTTTTTTTAATCCCTTCTTGAGTCCTATAATCCAGGGCTCCAGATGTGACAAAATGTCACTGATGTGCCTAAGATTTTACAAATGGCGACAGGATTTTTTAATCCTGTTGCCATTTGTGATTAGACCTGGCACTGTTGCATGGCTGTAAAGAATGATGTTTCCTTTGCATTTAGCAGATGTGCGGCTTGCAAGGCACATCCGCTAGATGGCCCAACTCCTGATATTCACACTGTCTTAAAGGAGCTGAAGGTACAACATTTGCGCTACGTTTAGGTTTCCTTCCCTACGCTGGCTGCCCATTCACTAAGTAACTAATAGGAACCACACTGCCGATGGTAAGGTGTAATTATACTGCGGGGGGATATTCAGGGCACCGACAAAAGTAAGGTCTCGTGTCCACAGGCGGATTGGGAACCTGCAGTGGAATTCGACCCTGCCCTTGGCCGAAGACACTGTGGGTCTTCTACTTACCCGTCCAGGTCTGTGTTTGATTCCAAAAATCAAACCCACCTGTGGACATTGAGCCGATTGGCTTCTACAGGTAAGTCTCGTTGATGTGCTTCATCTGTAGGAGCCAGTTGCTGAAGAACGTATCACAAAACCGCGTCTCTGCTTACTAGCCAAAGAGGAGCTCGTAGACTTTGTAATGAGCCCGTCTACAGCTAATGAGCGCTCGACTGATTGGTTGGAGGTTCCTCACTTATCAAAACTTGTCTCTATGACCTATCAAAAGTTTTTTTTAAAGTACAGTTATGCTTTAGCCGGCTTCGGTAGGTACATTGGTGCCATATGGATAGATTATAAAGTCATCGGACTACCCCTTATAATAATAGTTTTTCTGTTTTTGTACATAATTGTTAGGCATTGGGGAAAGTGGGAAGTCCAAGTTATTAGTACAAACGGTCCCCAGCATGGAGGTTCTTTTATGTCCCCCTCAATGCATGTAATGTCTATAGCCCCTATATGTACATTGTAGCCATTGTGAAGCGATGTGTTCTCACTGTTCTGTGTCGTTTGCTTGTATGTGTCGGTGTGCCATGTCTTTTCGTTGATCAGGTAGCGGTGTCAGTGTATTTCAGGTGTCATCATCATGCCAAGACGGATGCTAATGCCTCACAAGTCTGTTTTCTCTTACTCCCGGCCCCCAAAGTGGCTGAATGGTCCCTGTACTATGAACTCAGCCAGAAGCGGATACCGGGTGTTCTCTGCTAACTCCAGTCCTGCCTGCGTGGAACTGGCCAAGAGAATCACCGAGTAAGTGTGGACCTTCTGCTCCATGCAGAATCTCATATACTGATACTTTGTTTCCTGCACTTGCTACATCCATTGTGAATGTCATTCATATATCCTATTGTTTTTCCACTAGATTTACCCAGTGTTTTGCACTGAACACGCTACTTTTTATTCTGCTGTCCTGTATTTATAATGCCTTTAGAGACCGATGGGTGGCCACTAATTTGACACCCAGCTTTCCCCGACTTCTGAATGTCACACCTCCCTAGTTATGCTGTGATGGGTTCCCCAATCTTATATTGTTGGGATCCCTTCTGACTGCAGTCTGCTTACTTAAAGGGAACCTGTCGCCCGCCCCCTGTTATAGGGCTCAAAAGTGAGGGAATGGGGGAGTCCAGGGAGCTGTTTCATACTCCCCGGGTGCCCTGTTTCTGTGCCGCGTTCCAGCGTAGGTGATGCATCCACATGGTGTGACTCGTTTCAGATGGCTCTGTGCACCCACTCTCCTGTTCAGGAGACCAATCAGATGCAAGTGGCATCTGATTGGTTGCAGCCGTCGCCTATTTTCCGTCAGACTTGCATACCGGAATGGTCGCTGGAGCCGTTAAGCTCTTTCCCAGGGGGGGGGGCGGAAGAAAGCGTGAGCATTGCCTATTTTATGCCATGCCCAGCTGTTAATTATTTTTTTATAATGATAAAGCTCCTTTAAGATACTATAGTTCCTCCATAGCAGATTTTCTGGTATTGCAGGCTGAGATCTATTCAATTCAATGGGACTCGGCCTGCAATACCAGCCAGGGGCCCTGTGCAACATACAAAGCTGTCTGCTTCTGGCAGGAAGACTGCTCCATACACACAGTGCTCTTTCGGGGGGATCAACTGATCACCAGTGGTCATTAGCGAGTGATCCTAGCCAGAATGCTATTAATGACCTATATTGAAAATAGGTCATCATTAGTTAGAAGTATGAGAACAACTTTAATCCCCCCTGGTTCTGAAAGGGGTAAACAATTTTTACCAATTCTTGCAAATTTAAAAGGTTTTCCTTTCCCCCAAGACTAAAAAGAATGGCCTTAAGAAAAAAAAAATAAGCCACTTCAGCGGCGATCCTGCCTTTAATCTGTATGTAACCACTAGGCAATTGATTGGCTGTAGTGATTGTGTGAGCAATGACTGTCATGTGACCACTGTCCACGCTTTTGGGACAGGAGTGCTGGAGATCAGAGTTGGCTATGCAGGATTGAGTGTCTGATTAATGGGGTAAGTAGTGGTTTTGTTTGGTTTTTTTTTAAATTTATTTATTTTGGCCTATTCCCTGCCAATATTTTTTTTTCTGAGTCTCGGAAAACCCTGTATGGGTACGTTCACACATAGCGGATCTTTGTGCTTATCCACCCCAAAATCCACAGCATAATCTGCACTACAGATTCTATTGCAAATGCCCACCAAAATCCACACCATTGGATGGGCATTTTGATAGGGGCCCTTTAAATTGAAGGAGTGAATTCTGCTGCTGGGGGTGCGGATTTCGGTATGGATTTTCCATACAATTGCACTTGCATGTAAGCGTAACCTAATATAACTTTTTTTTCTCTTTTAGGCGCCTGGGAATAGAACTTGGAAAAGCTGTTGTCTACCAGGAGACCAATGGAGGTGAGATGGCCGGACTCATACCTTCTGCTTCCCTAACTTTTTGTCCCTTTTTCAATTAACTTTGTCATCTTGTCTCTTTAGAAACCAGAGTGGAAATTCAGGAATCTGTTCGTGGACAAGACATATTTATCATACAGACAATCCCGAGGTGAATAGACGTGTTGGTCATGGAGGAGGGTGGCTCGCTTGATTCTAGAAGTAGGGGTACATTATAATTCTGACACATAGGACAACATATTGTATAACCGTCCCTTCTCATCAGCAGTATGTAGTTTGGGTATAAGAAGGGATATGCCGCACGGAGGAGATGCTCTGCATAAACCTCATTCTTTTGGCATCTGCAGCTGTCGGCAATAGGGATTACAGCTAGCGTTGTTATCTCTGGCCCATAGCACGCTTTGTGTTCTTCAGGCTTGAAGGTCACAGAATTCTAGTGGCTGGTGTGCCGCCTTCATACTTCTCACAGTCTCACATCGTCATGCTATTTAATTTAGGTCTTTGAAGCGAAGGAAGATCTATTATATCTGCTTTATGTGTTTATTGAAGTTGCCATTAGCAAACCTTCTAATAGCTTTCTGTATTGACCATTACCTACTCAGGGATGTGAACACCGCTGTGATGGAGCTACTGATCATGACGTATGCGCTGAAGACATCCTGTGCCAAGAACATCATTGGGGTCATCCCATATTTCCCTTACAGTAAACAGAGTAAAATGCGCAAGAGGGGCTCTATCGTATGTAAGCTACTGGCTTCCATGCTGTCCAATGCTGGTAGGTGGGATAGAAGTCTTTATTATTGGGGACACTCTGATGCTGCTCATCCGTTAAAGGGATTGTGTTGTTACTGGACAATATCTCCCCTGTAGTGTCCCTGTGCTAAAATATGAAAAGGAGCAGTACTTGCCCGTTCGTTGTCGCCGTGATCTAGTGCTGCAGTCCCGCTGTGGTCCCGATGTTTGTTGTGACGATGGCCATGTGACCACTGCAGCCAATCAGACTTCAATGTCATGTTCCCGAACTTTTGACATCAATGTACTTGGAACAAGTAAGTACTGCTCCTTTTCTTATTTTAGCACTAAAGTGGGCATGTTGTTCGGTAACCGGGCACCCCCTTTAATACACACTAATAATACAGAGTATGTTTGTCATATAAAAGTCTGGACCACCCAGGTGTTTGTACGAAGGGGTTGTGCCAACATATTCAACGCCTTTCAGGATGCAGGGTCTGGAGTGAACAGCTGATCAGCCAGGGCACACCCAGCAAACTGCGGATTGTGCCAGGGAAAGCCCAGACCTGCCTTGCATTTCCATTGCAGGGGAAATTTAGTGTTACGGGGCAGCTATTCACATGAATTCTTGTCCTGTAATACAAGAATGCTACAAGGTCTGCCAGCATGGGAGCTGCTGTTACAGAAAGGTTCTTCACATAGTGAGGGCTCCCGACTGTGGGAACAGCTCGGACATTCATACGCCCTAATGGGACAGATGAGTAAGATTTGTCGTCTTGGCATGACCTCTTTAGGCCTCAGGTCCACGGGAAAATTGTTTTAGCAAATCTGCATGGGAGAAAAAACCCAAATCCGCATCCCATAGGAAAGCATTGACCATCCGCGGTTAATTAAATAGCCGCGGATGATATTTTAAGTGATTTGCGGGTTTTACGCGCGGGGGAAAAAAGACGCGGCATGCTCCATTTTTAACGCGGATCACGTGTGCGGGATCATTGAGTTCATATCTCAATTGATCTCCCGCATGAAGAAAAAAGACCATTATAGTGCATCCACAGCAGAAATTCGTGCGGGCCTGATTTGTCCCATGGACATGAGGCCTTAGGCTTCTTGTCCACTTGCACGCGTGAATCCCGCAGTGGAATCCGTACGTACCTGCAGCCATGGAGGCGGAAAAGACATTTTTTTACTTGTCCGGACGCTGCGGGTTTCCCCTCTGTCATGGTCGGATCTTCTTTTCTGCGTCTCAGTGGATCAGGCAGCTGGATTTCAACTGTCTGCTGTTTTTGCTTTCGGGAGATGGGCCTTCTCCCCTCTCTGCATTCAGAACACATGCATGCTAAGCCATGTGCATGGGAGGTGTTGGGTGTGGTAGCTGTCGCGCATTTAGCTGACGGCTATCTAAATTGTATGGGCAGCCTTGTTGCCGTTGTTCCCCCACAGATTACAGCTGATTGCAGGGGTGGGGGGGGGGGGGGGGTCAAATGTGTGATATGTGTCTGTCTATATGTATGTGAAATCTGGTAGCGTCCTGTTCTATATGAGTTCAGGGCAGGGGCGTAACTATAGAGGATTCAGGGGATGCGGGCCCATGATCCTTAGGGGGCCCATAAGGCCTCTCTTCTCCATATAGGGAACCCAGTACTATAAGTAAAGCATTATAGTTGGGGGCCCTGTTACAAGTTTTGCATCGGGGCCCGGGAGCTTCAAGTTACGCCTCTGGTTCAGGGTATGGGTGAGATTGGAGATAACTCCGTATTGGGGAGTCGCACAATCACATTTTCCCTTGTAAATGTATATTTTGTACATTACAAGACCTGCCTGTATGTGAGGCATTGCCAATAATTACTAGACTCGTCTACATATGCTACATATTTACTTAGCTACAGTTCCTTCTATCATCAGAAAGTGATGGAAACTGGACAAGTGATCTCACCAAACAATGGCTGCAAGGAAGGGTTTCTTCCCTTTAATATACGGTGGTGTTTCTTCCTCATTTGACTCTTTAGGGCTCACACACATCATCACAATGGACTTGCATCAAAAGGAGATCCAGGGCTTCTTCAACTTTCCTGTGGACAATCTGCGAGCGTCCCCTTTCCTGCTACAGTACATACAAGAGGAGGTGAGCAGAACCACATACCCCACATTCAGACTCTTCCTCCAGTTGACTCCTTAGTAGTCAGGTACTCTCATTGTCTTGGACTTTTCAGTAATGACAGGCATATCGTCATCTACTTATCTATGCCATTCCTTACTTTTCAGATTCAAGACTTCAGAAATGCGGTGATAGTGGCAAAGTCTCCAGATGCTGCGAAGAGGTAAATACGAATGAGCTGAAATCTTATAAAGGAGTTGTTAAAAGTGAGGCGATCACTCCAGGCAAATAAACCAGCAATCACATGGCATCTAAGGCCTCATGTCCATGGGCAAAAGAAGAATTAAAATCCGCAGCGGATTTTAACTCTTCTCCTGCCCGTGGATCCGCATCCCATAGGGATGCATTGACCACCCGCGGGTAGATAAATACCCGCGGATGGTCAATAAAAGTGATTCTAAAAAAAATGGAGCATGAAAAAATCTGGACCATGCTCCATTTTCATGCGGGTCTCCCGCGGGGACGGCTCCCGCAGGCTTCTATTGAAGCCTATGGAAGCCGTCCGGATCCGCGGGAGACAAATCAGAATTTACTCACCCGCTCCGGTTCTTCCCTTCGCCGCGGCGCCATCTTCTCTCCGTCGCGGCCGGATCTTTTTTCTTCGGGCCGAAGAAAGAAGATCCGGCCGCGACGCAGAGAAGATGACGCCGCGGCGAAGGGAAGAACCGGAGCGGGCGAAAGGTAAGTTTATTCTTATTTTCAGCGCTCATGTCCGCGGGGCAGGAGGGACCCGCTGCAGATTCTCCATGGAGAATCTGTAGCGGGTCTGATTTTCCCCGTGGACATGAGGCCTAACAGAAGGTTGGATAGTTTCTGGCTGGACAGCAGTATATTAAAGCCTGAAAAAATAAGTAAAAAGGAAAATGTTCTAAAAAGTACAGTTGTGGCCAACCTTATTGGTACCCTTGATTGTTTACTATCAGAAAGCCAGCATCATCAGAAATAAGCGGACTTGTGCTCATATTGTGTCTTTTTAGAAGATTTTTAATAGCATGTGCAAATACATTCAACAGAAACGTTTCCCTGTCGTCATACCTGCCGTTTTTTCTAAGGAGAGATGGCGAATAGGCCTAGTATGTGACTTGGACAGGACTAAAGGCGCCTTCCATAATGGTTAAACAACCTTCGGCAATGACTCCTCCAAACCCTTTCTGTAGCCATCAGTTGGCTTCTTGTCTCGGTCTGCGGGTAGCTTCTTCCACTCCAGTTCTTTTTAAGCTCTGTATGTTTGCCGGTTCCTTTTCCTGACCGCAGATTTCGGTTCTGCAAAGATTTTCAATGGGATGGAGATCAGGAATAAGAAGGCCAGTTTGACGGTCTTTCTTCCTTCCCCGTTCTTGTGTACATCTGGATGAGTGCTTTGGGTCATGATGGAGGACCTATTTTGTTTGATGCAATCTAGTTTTCCTATCCCTGGCAGCACATGTCACGCTGATCCTTTTATTTCCTTGTTCCTGTAACTCGTTCAAGGCCTCCCATCCTGGAGACGGCAAAGCTGCCCCACAGCATTATGGATCCTCCGCCATTCTTCACAGTAGGTGGGCTCCACTTCACCGGCTTCATTTCATCATCTATGAGCACAATGCTGGCATGCATTGCCAAAGAGCTGTAGTTTGGTTTCATCTGTCCATAGAACATTTTCCCAGAAGGATTGGGGATTGTCTGTGTAACTTCTGGCAAAGTTCAGTTGCTTTTCTTTTTCTATACCTCTTTTTTAACAAGGGGGTCTTTATCCTTTGCCCATAGAGCCCTGTTTTGTTCAGTGTGCGGCACACACTGCAGGTTGAAACCATCACTCCAGCTCAGCCTGAAGTTCTTTGGATGTTGTATGTGATTTCTTTGCCACACTTTGAACCACGTTTCGTAGGGTTTCCTCATCACTTTTTTTTTTTTCTGCCACATCCTGGAAAGTTCCTCGTTATTTCATGAGTAACACATGTCTTGATAATATTTTGAAGTTGTTAGTGCAGTGGTTTATCTCACAAAGTCAAGATGCCAAGCTCTTTGGAGGTAGTCTTGTATATAATCCAAGCACTTTATCTAAACACTATTTCAGGAGCGAACTTGCATGGTGTGCATAATATGCAGGGGTGCCAATAATACTGAACACAACTGTAAGCTGATAAATGATACTAAAGAGAGACATACAAAAGAGGTGATGGAAACCGAGTAGAGATGAGCGAGCGTACTCGCTAAGGCAAACTACTCGAGCGAGTAGTGCCATATGCGAGTACCTGCCCACTTGTCTCTAAAGATTCGGGTGCTGGCGGGGAGCGGGGAGGAACGGAGGGGAGATCTCTCTCTCACTCTCTCTCCCCCCCGCTCCTCCCTGCTCACTCCCGCAACTCACCGCTCTCCCCCGCCGGCACCCGAATCTTTAGAGACAAGTGGGCAGGTACTCGCATATGGCACTACTCGCTCGAGTAGTTTGCCTTAGCGAGTATACTCGCTCATCTCTAAAACTGAGGCATTACATTCTTCAGGACAGGAAATTCTTCAGGGTAAAATAATTAATGGGACCCGAGCATGATCTCCGCTGGGTATTGGGCAATTGTCCTGGCACAATGCACAGTTGCGTCTCGCCACATCTCACGTCAATTCATGTGCCTGGTGTTGCAGCTCAATTCTATTGAAGTGAATGGGAGCTGAACTGCAATATCGGATACAACCCACGAACTAGGGTGGCACTGTGTTTGGAAGAAGGCAGACAAGTTTTTCTAACCCAGGACAAACCCTTTAAGCTCCAAAGCATTAATTGCCACCAAATGTTTAGACCAGTGCAAGTCTCTGTTCAGGGAGAGAACGTTGCTATTTACTGTTTTAAGGTGCATTCACACGATGCGTATTTTGGTGTGAATCCACACCCAAATCTGCAGCATCATTTTCGGTGTGGATCCGCACCAGATTTCATATCTGAATATGCACCATTTAGTGCAGATTTTGCCGCCATTTTTGCCGTGGAATGTGCCGCAGATTTTGGTCAGGTATGTTTACTAGAGATGAGCGAACGTACTCGGATAAGCACTACTCGTCCGAGTAATGTGCTTTATCCGAGTATCTCTCCGCTCGTCCTGAAAGATTCGGGGCGCTCCGCTGCTGACAGGTGAGTCGCAGCGGGGAGCGGGGCAGAGCGGGCGGGAGAGAAGGAGAGAAAGATCTCCCCTCCGTTCCTCCCCGCTCTCCCCTGCAGCTCCCCGCTCTGCAGCGCGTCCCGAATCTTTCAGGACGAGCGGGGAGGTACTCAGATAAAGCACATTACTGGGACGAGTAGTGCTTATCCGAGTACGTTCGCTCATCTCTAATGTTTACGCATAGTGGAACTTGTGTTGATTTCCACAGCAGAAACCAAATGCAGATTTTGGTGCAGATCTGCAGCAGCTGCCACTCCTTCAATGGAAAGGGTGAAACATGCTGCAGTCTCTCATCAAAATCCGCACCAAGGAGCCGCACCAAATTCCACTACATGTGAACGTACCCTAAAAGTATGTTTCAACTATCTAACTATCTTATACCATCTAATAAGGGCGCAGTCCTATGCCGAGCGGCTGCGTCTAGGCCTTGCTGTGATCCACGGGGAGCCACAATGTTCAGAACACGACATGGCGGATGGGCGTCACTCTCCACCCACTGTGAAGAATACTACAGTCCACCCCGGGCTGGAGATCCCCTGTAAGTTTCTATATTTCATTATCTATCAGGTGTTGTGTGACTATGCTAATTTAAAGTTTAAATGCCCACACGCACATTAGACAAAAGTTCCAACCAGCTAATTTCGGCGGTACTGGCCCACCGTCAGATGCATATGGGGTCCTCCTGATTGTCCCCTGACACATCATCTGGGGAAAGAAGGATCAAACACGTTGAATTGGCTGAACCAAGCATTCATGGTTTTGGGAGAATCAGAAGAAATGGCTGCTGTCCAAACAAGCTATTAAAGGTGTATGGGAACCTTCATTCAACTGTCAACTCCAGTATCCCACAGCCCTATGGTGTACCTACTGTGGAGGTTGAAATAAATGGTGGGGCAGGTATCTTCAGGATCCCTATTTTTCGCATTGGTCTGACTCCCACCAATCAAAATTATTCCCTGACTTTCTATCTTGGCGCAACACCTTTAAATTTACACATTCTATTGTTTTATAGAAGATTGCTGGGGGCATAATCCCTTTCATTAAAGTGTTGCCAACTTGATAGATGTTCTTTAAAACAAGTCTCAAAGACAATGCCATTTAGGACCCATAAGGGTATGTTTACACACATTGGAAATGCTGCAGAATTTCATCATAATTTAGATCGTATTAACTTTAAATATATAAGTCTGAGACAGAAAACTCGATACTTTATCTACAATGTGTCCATAAATTTGGTTTTACTGCCCATCAAGAAAAAGGAAATATTTCTTGTACTAGTCATCTTTAGGCCCTATTCATAGTTGGGGTAAATATAGCCGTGTAAATACAGAGGGTGATAAGTGTTACTGATAAGGGGCAAGATGACCGAAGGCGGGGTGAGTTAGATAAATGTCATTCTGTAAGTGGAATGTGGGCCGTTGACTTCTTGGAACATAATCCTATCTGCTCTCTAAGAAGAAGAGCCAATGCAAGCAGCAAATATCAGAAGACCGTAGTATAGTCCTGTATGGGTCACATTAATGCATTTACGTGGTTTTAGGGACACGATTTAATAGAATGAGGTGCCCTCTCCTCTTTCCTACGTGATTACCTTTTAGACTGAAAAGTTGCTTGAAGGGGTTGTGCCAAGATGGAAAGTTTCTGATTGCTGCGGAGTCCGATTGTTGTTCAACACTTGGCAATCTCCACACTCCCAATGAAATAAATGGCGCTACAAGTATCTTCAGGATCCCCCTTTTTCTTGATTGGTGGGGGACACAGTGGTCGGACTCCCACCAATCAGAAAGCTATTCCCTAACTTTCTATCTTGGCACAACCACTATAAATTTACACATATATTTTATGGAAAAATTAGTAGTGCCTTATGCGAGTACCTGCCCGCTCGTCACTAAAGATTCGGGTGCCAGCGGGGGAGAGAGGTGAGTTGCGGGAGTGAGCAGGGAGGAGTGGATGGGGAGAGAGTGAGAGAGAGGTCTCCCCCCGGCACCTGACTTTTTTGAGACGAGCGGGCAGGTACTCACGTAAGGCACTACTCGCTCGAGTAGTTTGCCTTAGCGAGTATGCTCGCTCATCTCTATTTAGGACCCATGAGAGTATGTCTGGACATATTGGAAATGCTGCAAAATTTCCGCAATGGAAAATCCCACAGCAATTCAGCATCAAAAACTGATTAAACATCTGAGATTTTTGTACTCTAAATCGGCTGCATATCCGCAGTCGACTTCAGAAGATCCGGCGCTCCCCTCTCCACTGAAGTCTTTGCACTGTCAGCGCTACCTGGCAGCCTGTGGTGGGTGCAGCACCGCTGGCCAGGAGATGGCACTTCCGCATCACCTTCTGATATTTGCTGCAGATACTCAGCTCATTTTGAGTCAAAAACGTACCAATTGTGCACTTTTGACTCTGATTTGGGTGTGAAAAGCAGAATTTTTTACTGCAACATCTCTGCTACGTGTAAACCTACCCGAAGACTAAATCAGAATTGTCAAAGCTTCTACAAGGGTTAAAGTGCCAGGGCATTGCTCAAAACCTGGTATGAAAACCCTGATCCAGTTATGCTTAAAAATCTGAAAGTGTATATGTACGATGCATTCAGTCAGTGTTCTATTTGCATGACGTTTTATGTACTCCTTCTATACTGATGTGTTTCCCTAAACATTATTAGTAGGGATGAGCGAGTATACTTGCTAAAGTACTACTCGCTCGAGTAATTTGCTTTATCCGAGTATCGCTGTGCTCGTCCCTGAAGATTCGGGGACCGCCGCGGAGCGGGGAGCAGCGGGGGAGAGCGGGGAGGAACGGAGGGGAGATCTCTCTCTCCCTCTCTCCCGCCCGCTCTCCCCTGCTCCCCGCCGAAACTCACCTGTCAGCTGCGGCGGCTCCCGAATCTTTCGGGACGAGCAGGGAGATACTTGTCTAAAGCACATTACTCGAGCGAGTAGTGCCTTAGCGAGTATACTCGCTCATCCCTAATTATTAGTATAAAAGTTTACATAAAGTGTTTAATACAAGAAGTGTTGTTAATGTACTTATAGCTTTGTTATGTTTTTCCGGGACTTTACTATTGATGACTTGTTCTCAGGACATGTTATCCATAGTTGATTGGTGCAGGTTCACTATTCCGGATCCCCACCCATCCCCAGGGGATCAGTTGACATTAGGGACAGAGCCGTTTTTGTGATCGATGGGGGGTCCCAGCAGTCATACCCAATATTCAGATTAGGACTGGGCAATTGAATGAATTCAATTAATTACTATTTTGCTGAGGCACAATCCTAATTTCCGTCAGGATTATGAATTTGAGATTAGCCCTCAGGTTTGGAGGAAGAGGGGTATGTAGGATGCCGGGGTACGGGTAGTGATGACTGAGGGAGGACAGTATACGGAGGCTGAGAAGAAAGGGAGAAGACAGTATATGGAGACTGTGATGAGGTATGTGCCTAGAACAAGGGTGGGCTTGGATGACTGGAGGGAGGAGAACCCCATCCTTCATGTGTATAGAACTAAAGTTCATACCCTATTCTTTTACATAAGGGAATCTCCTAGACAGCAATTCCTTGATAGGTTCTGATTATCAGAACTGTTGCATTCAGTTCTGACGCATAGCAATACATTAAAATATATACTGATTATATGATTCCCTTACATAAAAAAGGTGTCTTTATATTTTTAGCAAGGTTATAGTTTTCAGCCACTCGGATACTTATCTCCTTTCCTATGTCTAAGGGGGATAAGCACTTTTTATGTAGGACAATCTAATATATTTCGTACTTTTCAAACTTAGCTGTATCACATTGCTGGGTCGATTTACTGTTCTGCAGACTCCCTTCCAGAGGGGTTACGCTATATCTATGTGCTGCCATTGCTTACTTGCTTCCTGTGCTTTTGATATTAGGCAAACGGCAGCCCCTGTATCCAGGCATTGAACTGCCAAGTATGGAAAGCGTTATGCTGTTTGCCGTGTGTATGCCGGGTGCTTGCTCTGCGTGTGACTTGCCGTGCTTCATTACTTACTGTGTGCTCTAACTCATGTCTTGCACTAAATCGCACCAAACCACTAAGTCCAACACCCAAGACACAGGAGCATCATAAATAGGGTTTTATTAGACCTCAAGATTACTGAAAATTTTTAAAAACCTGGTATGCAGTGTCCATATAAACCAATACATGGGTAAAAAAATATAGAAGTAGCCCGTCCTTATACAAGTAATAGTTCAATCCAATATGCATAAAGAAAAAGGAGGACTGCAGATATACCAGTAGGGCGGCCGCTTTCAATAGCCTATTTCGGTGTGTAATACGCACAAAAATAGGATAGGCTGCGTTTTTGTTTTTTTTTTTGCCTCACATGAAGGAACCCATTAAAATCAATGGGTTCTATTCACTGCATGTTACACACATCATACGCAATTACTCTCATGTAAACAAGCCCTTTCTCTTCAGTTGTTTTATTGCATATTCATTCCTGCATGCCTCTTTAATATAATGACCAGTCCAGTGCCCACAGAGGTCCTATTCTTCTGAACCTAAACCTGCGCTGATGTACTATATGGACACTGTATAGCTGCACAACTAAGCAGGTTTTCTTAGTAAGGCCGAAGAAGGTAAGGCTGTGTTCACACTGCTGTCAGAGGTGTCAGCCGTTCGGTCAGGTTTGGCGGCAAAAATAGTGCAGCGCCATTCTTTGAATGAAACAACGGAAACCCAGCAGTCTCCATTGCACGTCCATGAGGTCTGTCAGACGCCTTTGGATCCATTGTAGGAAATGGTTGAATACATCTGTAATAACCTGACGAAGGACTTGCATTTACTGGTGATCGTTTTGCTGTGGTCTGTCGCCAGCACCGGAGGGACTGCAGCGTGCCAGAAAGGCTGGTAGTTGAGCATTGTATATAGCATACGTCTCACAGGGGCCTTATGTCTGCATCTGATAGTCATCCTTCTATATTTATAGTGAAGGGAGGAGGACTTTTTACCTAAAACATATCATCTAGTAAAAAAAGCATATTTCATAAATTCAGATGCCAGGTGTTTGGCTTGCAGGAGTGCTTTTTGTTTAAAAAGTTTTTAAAAATAGTAAAGCATAAACTGAGCCTGGTAGCGTTGTAAACCTACTCCCAAAATAAAGTCCACTTTTTTTTTTCCTGCATCCTAAAAACTACCCCCACCCCCCCCAAGTTGAGCACAATTGCACATTTTTTTCTTTTCACTCCACCCCACTTTAAGGCCTCGGTCAGACGAGCGTGTGCTGAAACTGCGTGAACGGGCAATGTTTCATATGCGCATAGCATGAAACGCTGCCTATTTACTGGAGCTGCTGCGCTTGGAGAAGCGCAGCTGCTCCAGGAGGAGAGAGAAGAAGCCCGGCAGGGCTTCGGGATTTCCCCAAAGAAGGGAGAGTGAGCGGAGCTATGGGGAGTTTCCCCATAGCATGGAGAGATGGAGCAGGGCGAGGGGTTAATCCCCTATTGCTCTGCTCTCTGTCCCTAGCTATGGGGTAATCCCCCATAGCTCCGCTCACTCTCCCTGCTCTGGGGAGATCCCCCATAGCTCTGCTAAATCTCCTTGCTATGGGGAAAGCCCGAGGGATATCCCCATAGTGGTGACTAAAAGGGTGGGGCTTGAAAGAGTGGGCCTCCTCCCACGCTCTTTGGGGGAGGGGGGAAGCCCTGTAACCCCCCCCCCCCCTCTCTCTCCTTGCAATAGGGAAATCCCTTACAGAGAGAAGTGGGGGGGGGGGGTGTCAGTCGCCGCCTACTGCCCCCTGCTACTGCTGAATTGCACAGCAGAGGGGCAGGAGGAATACCCCGCTGCGTATAGCAGGACATTTAAAAGGAGCTTCTGGGCAGAAACACCTGTTAAATGCCCTGCTGTAAGCAGCGGGGAAGCTATTCCGTGCGCAGGAGTTTCCAATAACTCCTGCTCCCATAGGAGTCAATGGAAACCCCTGCTGCCGCGCACCGAAGATAGTGCATGTTCTATCTTTCTTAAGTGCGCTGCGTTTTACGCCCCTAATTCCGTGCAAATGAACGCTTCTATAGGAACCCATTGGTTCTTTTAGAAGCGTGCATTTTGCGTGTGCAAACAGCACGCAGGTCCTACCCAGGCCTTAGAATGTGTGTTTTAAGTTCAAGGAATGGTACATTTACATGATACCATTAAAAATATACATTTTGCCCCACAAAAAACAACCATTCATTACATCTCTGCCGACTGAAGAAATAGGTTATCGCTCCTTGAAGGTGGGGAGGAAAAGACAAAAATTTAAAAAAATGAAGACTCTCTGGCCTTGAAGAGGCTACTTATATAGCGGGAAATTGGGGTGTCAAATTCCTTCATTTATTTGGGATATGCAAACTTATGAAACGTAAGATTAGCAACAACCTTTTTACCTCCTCAGTACTTTCAGTAATAACATTTACATTGGCCACATGCACTGACGTTCCCTGACAAGTGCTGCCCATGTCTTGTCCGCATCGCCACAGGAGGTTGAGAGGATCAGGGCACAGCAGGGTTTCTGGTTAATGCCCATAGCCCTGCCCTCTGTCCAGCATGCTTGTATGGCAGACTACATTCCTCTAACACATTCACTGGCGCACACAGATAGCATTGCTGTGTAATTGTTCTTATTGACCGTGTTTTGCATGCTCCTTGCCCCTTATTGTTACATTACCAGAAAATTAACTTTTTCTTTCCTTGTCTTCATCAAGTGATGATGGCGAAGGAAAAGCCGCCAATCAGTGTGGTAGGAGATGTGGGCGGACGCATTGCCATCATAGTGGTAAGTATACGTTGTAATTCGCACCCTTGTCATTACCTATTGCCTATGTCTTTGAGAACTGTCTAATTGTAAACCTTTCCTTGGGTGTGTGACTTCAGGATGACATCATTGATGAAGTAGAGAGCTTTGTGGCGGCAGCGGAGATTCTTAAGGAACGTGGAGCATATAAGATTTTTGTGATGGCTACTCATGGTCTCTTGTCTGCAGATGCCCCTAACCTTATCGAAGACTCCTCAATCGATGAGGTCAGTGTCCAGATCAGTTTGTGCCCATTTTACAAGGCTGCAAGATATGGCCATAGACTTATTGTCAAAAAAAAAAAAATCCAGCACCTAGGAGTTGTGGGAATGGAATGAAACATTCTCTGTGTGATTGTAAAGTTGATATAAGTAAGTGATCACAATATCAGAGCAAAAGGATTTATTGCGGAAAACTGAACACTTGTAGGGAGGCTCTGGTGCCCTGTTGGACCGCCTCGAGCTTGGATACAAGATGTGATGCAGGCGGGCATGGAGGCATACAGGTTCCGTATGCTATCCTGCTCCACATTTGCTGTAACTGAGCCTCCAAATCGTTCAAACTCGTAGGTCGTCAAAGTTGGCATCCCAGATGGTCCCGTACACGTTTTATGAGGGATAAATCTGGGCGGCCATGGACATGTGACAATGTTGTGGAGACATTCCTGTGACACCCTTGTGTGTGCGGCCAAACATGATACTGCTGGAAAATACCTCTTGGAAGCCGGCATGAGAGGAACACGTGGCTGCAGGATGTCCTAAACAGATCACTGAGCTGTCATTGTCCCTCGTACCACCACTAGGGGGGACCGACTGTCATATGCGATGGCCCCCAGACCATCACACCAGCAGGGGTCAGTGTGCCGCTCCACAGCAAAGGCAGGATTGAGGTGCTCACTCCAAGGACTCCAGACACGAACATGTCATCAGTGTCCAAACTAAACCTGGATTTGTCACTGAAGACAACCTGGTTCCAATACATAGCAGTCCAGTTTTGTTGTTTGCGACTCTACTGTAAATGGGAACGACTGTGGGTGTCAAAGGCCGTACACAGAATGGGCTCTGTGAGACCAAATGTCCTTCAGCCAAGCGCTTGGAAATGGTTCAAGCAGACACGGGGGCCTGTAACAATAATAGGGCCCCCTGTCTCTGGATGGCGGACAATAAAACAGTTGGAGCTGCTCGTGTTTGTCAGATGGTCAGATGATCCTCTCTACTGGTGGTCTGTCAAGGACGTCCTGATCCCGGTCACCTTGTGTGCCCTCACACATCCACTGGTCCCAACACCTCCTAACAGTCTGGTCAGAACGGCCCGGGTGGTGGCAGTTCGCCGATACGACCATCCAGCTTCTAACATTCCAATAATACACCCACTCTTAGACTCTGCTAATGGGGCAAAATCTCTTCTCTGCATCATAGAGGCGTCTAGGGGTCAACAGGCTCCACACAAGAAGAGGTCACTACACCCAAGTGGCCTCTGGGAGCCTTTTATAGGCCAAGGGAGGAACCACATTCCTCTAATGTTGCCAGAACTCTAAATATTTGCGTTTCTGCCTGCGATGTAACTTCATGCAGCAAAACAACTCCTATGTGCTTGATTTATACATTTTTTTTTTTTGATGATGAATGTATTTTGCACATGCCACAGAATAACCACTGGATTGACCTACACATTTGGTTATAGCTGGGTGGGCCAAGTTCTACAGAATCAGTCCACAGTCTGATTACGGTAGTTAACTGTTTAGATGCCATGGTCAAAGCTGACCATGCATCTAAACAGTCAGGGGGAGGGGGACACCTTTTCACACGACCCACCGGCAACCCCGCAAGCAATCTAAGGGAGGGAGAAGGGAAGGTGGGTGCTGATGGGCTAGCACGGTAGCCCGACTGCTTCCAGGTCTGCCATGCATAGATGCCTTTTAAGCAGTGGCAGTGGTAAGGCTTCATAGCCAACATTAAAAAAAAAAGTTATATACAGCAATATTGAAGTATTGCAGGTGATCAGATGAATGCAAGCTGAAATCCCCTGCGGAATAAATGAAAATATAAGTTAAAAAAAACAAACTAAAAAGTGTGTGTGTGTGTGTGTATATATATATATATATATATATATATATATATATATATATATATATATATATATATATATATATATATATATATATTATATAAAAATAAATATAATATGATTCTCGCAGCGGGATGTGGAACCGTGCCCCTGCAGAGACCTGTGCCTCCCCTTCTGATGTGCCGGCTGCCGCCCAGCTGGTGGCATGCGCAGAGCGGAGCTGGTGAGTCTCTACTGACCTGCACAGAAATACAACATGTGGCAATTTGTTTTCCGTGTGTGTTTTCACGCGGACAAATCGCAGCTGTATGCATTCATGCAATCCTATGGCAATCCCGCCGCGGAATTTCCGCCTGTGTGCAGGGGGCCTTAAACATATCCACTAACCTGTATATGTGTGCCCTCGTATGCCTGTGTCAGTGAAAAAATAAAAAGAGTAATGCTTTTGGAAGGCCAGGATGAAAAGGGGTTAATGAGCCAATTTGATTGTGCTATGTATCCAACATCACCTCTTCCCATCGTGCTCATGTCTGATCTGTCTTATCCAAGGTCGTGGTGACAAACACCGTTCCCCACGAGGTACAGAAGCTACAGTGCTCCAAGATCAAAACGGTGGACATCAGCCTGATCCTGTCCGAAGCCATCCGTCGGATCCACAACGGAGAGTCCATGTCTTACCTATTCCGCAACATTGCAATGGACGATTGAAGGGTTCTAGTGTGCTGGATATGTGCCAGTCACGAGTGGGTAGAGCGCCACGTGCAGAAAAGTGTAGACATCCATTGAGGAATCCCGTCCTTTTTTTGCATTCACACTACAGGCACCGCCACTTTATTATTGGGAGATGATGGGAACCCTGCATTAGCTACACCTGAATTGGGGTTTTGAAAGGAAATGTAGCTTGGGTTCTAAATCTCCCTTCAATCCATCAAGAACTGGATGTATTAAATTTTTTTTTTTTACTTTTGGGTCCTCCAACAACCACAATAGTGTTGTTACTGCACCCTAGTGAAACAACATAACCCTAACTTCTGCCATAAGAGACAGAAGTATTGCTTCGCAATCTAGACTGGCACCACAGACCGCGGATACTACATACGTGTGCCAGTTAATTCATTTATAATACACGCTACACCGCAATATTACATGCTTTCAATATAAACACAAGTAAGCTAGGGCTATGATTATGGCTGGCAGAGTTGCTTCTGTTATGTTAAGGTCGGGACATCCCGAATTATTAGGTAAGTTATCGAGTCACGGGCATTGCCACTATGCTGGGCAGCAGCGTCCAGCTGTAACTCAGTGTAAGCATGCACTTGATACAGACATGCATTTATCTGCTTAACCTATACCAGTTTGCGTGTATACCATATATAAAATCTATGGAGTGTATCTACTTATACAAATGTGCATGAATATATAGCTCAAACATAATGTACATATTCAGGTGACTAAATATAGGTCCGCAATTGTTCAGATGACCTTGCTGTGGAATAATCAAAAGCTTTAGAATAATTAATGGGGTTGTCAAGGGCTTTTAATTAATGCTTCGGATCCCTGGGTCTGCCAACAATCAGCAAAGTGAAGGGGCACCAGCCTAGTTCACTGAGCTGCAGTACCAGGCTCATCCACATTCATATGTATAGCAGTGTACATGCATCAACAATGAAGGTACTCCTTTGGTACTACCTGTTAGTGGGGGTCCCTGTAGTTGTATCGTAGCCGTTCTGTAATGGGCTACAAGCAGAGCATCTGTCTTTCGCTATTCTAGTTCTGGCTTCTTTAATTCAAGCAGTTATGAATTCTGTTGCTTCACAGTTATAATTGCATTGGGAAAGTAGGTGACAGCGAATCGGGCTTCCATCAGCAGTCTAACATGAGTAGGATGGTGCCTTTGCTGTTAATAGGACACTTATTGGATATCATTTGCACTTCTAGTAACAGACATAATGAAGAAAAAACTTAAAGGGGTTGTCTCGCGGCAAACATCAAAATTTAACATTACCCTATTCCCCCTGTCACCCCCCTGGCATAAAATAGCAATTTAAAGCAGTTTTTAAACCGCTTGCTACTCACCGATCCGACGAAATATGGAGTTATAAAAATCTTCTCCCTAAGATGGCCGCCGGTCCTTTCCCAGGGATGCACTGCGGTTTTCTCCCATGGGCTCTGTGCGTTCCATTGCCGATTCCAGCCTCCTGATTGGCTGGAATCGGCACACGTGACAGGGCGGAGCTACGATGACGCGTGACCAGCTCTCCGGCACGAGCGGCCCCATTCACCAGCCAGAAGCACGGACTGCGCAAGCGCGTCTAAAAACGCCAGAAGACATCAGAATTAGACGGATCCATGGAGACGAGGACGCTAGCAACGGAGCAGGTAAGTGAATAACTTCTGTATGGCTCATGTTTAATGCACGATGTACATTACAAAGTGCATTAATATGGCCATACAGAAGTGTATAACCCCACTTGCTGCCGTGAGACAACCCCTTTAAAGGTAGAAGCTGAGTGGCAATCAACATGGGTGTTAGAGATGAGCGAGTATACTCGCTAAAGGCAATTGCTCGAGCGAGCATTGCCTTTAGGGAGTATCTCCCCGTTTGAGATGGAAGGTTCGGGTGCCGGCGGGGGGGGAGCGGTGAGTAGCGGCAGTCAGCAGGAGGGAGCGGGGGGGGGGGGGGAGAGAAGGAGAGAGAGATCTCCCCTCCGTTCCGCCCCGCTCTCCCCCGCAGCTCCCTGCCGGCACCCGAACCTTCCGTCTCGAGCGGGCAGGTACTCGCTAAAGGCAATGCTCGCTCGAGTAATTGCCTTTAGCGAGTATACTCGCTCATCTCTAATGGGTGCCCTTATAGATCCCTGAATGTAAAATCTGTCAAGTGGTTAAAGGGGTTGTGTGAGTTTAGAATAAGTATGGGCTTCTTTCCCAGAAACCGGGCACTCTCGCCTGTTGGCAGTGTCTGGTTTTACAACTCCTACCCAATCACTTAAAGGGGTTGTGCCCTATCAAACTGCTGGGATTTCTACAGATCCTGGGTCTGTTCGGTCACTGAGTGAATGGAGTGGAGGTCGCACAAGCATGTTGCTGCTCCATTCACCTCGCAGACCGTGCTGGAAATTGCCGAAGCGCAAGAATTCAGCAATCTCCGATGTGGTCATTGAAGTAAATGGAGCAGCCGTGCATCTGGATGACCTATGCTCCAGTCACTCTGAGACCGGACGGACCCCCATTCTCATAATAAGTGTGTTCAGCCACTTGGACTGCTTTTCCTGTGCATCACTTGGCACAAACCCTTTAGCAAGTGTTATATGAAAACATACGTTTTGATCATTGGGGATCTGGGTGCTGAAATAAAAGGTCGCTATGCCCCTTCAGCTTCGAGCATGCAGTGTAAAAGTACACAAGTCAAAGTCAGTACGCTGCACACTCAGCTGGGCAAAGCCAGTGCATGCCAAAGGGGCACAGCGCTCAGACAAGTGCTATGCCCCTTTGTTTCAGTGTAGGCCTCAGCACCTGGACCCCTCCTGATCAAAGCCTCTGCAATGCCGAAAGTTTTATGAAATCATAGCTCCATTATAAGTGACAGGGGTATGAGCTGCAAAACTTTTACACAGCAGAAAGACAAGAGTGGTGCCCTTTGTTTCGGGAATTAGCGAGAGCCTCAGTAACCGGGACGCCACGGATCAAAACTTTCACTATGTCAAAAGTTTCATGGCACAACGGTTACGTTGAATGGGGCAGAACTGCCCATAGAGAAGAGTGGCAGTGCCAGGGATCCTGAGTGGTGGATCATCTATCAATGATCTATCTAAGGATAGGTCATCAATAGAGAAAATGTCCCGAGTCCTAGACTGCCCTTTAAGAGCCCCTAATGGAGCTGCCACCCTACTTGTCATCCCACTTCCCAAGAAGACCATTGATTTGACCAGATAGTTAATTCCTCATGCTCGGTGCTGACACAAAAGAGCATACGTAATTGTACTTGGGTGTTCATTGTAGTACATACAGTATACAAATGTATATACAACCTGTGTAACTATATAGATACGAGTATATTCCCACACTGTATATACTCTTCTACCCAGAAGGCAGTGCGTGCATTATACAAGGCATGTAGGTGAACACGATGCTAATGTCCTGTGAATCCGATGACCGTCCTGATCTCGCTCCCGTCAGAGGACGCTACAGGGCCGCGCTATTCCATGTATATTGTATATAGTTTACAAGAACCTGTTTGCTGTGTAGAGATCCAACAGGACCATTCTGTTTACTAGGCATGTTTAGCTTCTGTTTGAATTGACCTGCTCCAGGCGGGCTTACAGTTTGGAGTACTGTACTATATACAAGTTTGTGTTTTTACTTCTTCTTTAAACAACATGCAATAATATGTTTGCAGATAACATTTTAGTTTAACTTTTTTTATGATTTAATGGTTAAAAAAACCTGAATTGAGTTTAGTGTTTTGTGATCCTGTTTTTTTGTTCTTTTTATGGCTGATTTGGGTTGGATTGTGGTGATGTTTTAGGTTGCCATTAAAGATCATTCGCTTACATATATAATACTGTGTTGTAGAGTTGTTTACTAACAGTTGGCTCCCATCTAAAGGTTCTGTTCACACTTCCGTTCCACCTTCTGCATTCGTGTTTTTTTTTTCATGGGAGCAGCAAAACAGAATGCTGGACCCCATTGACTATAATGGGGTCTGTCTGGCTTGGATCATGCACTCCAAAATGTTTGCCTGTGCTATTTGGTCCAGCATTTTGTACCCTATCTGCATGGGAGGCTCCGAATGGAGTTGCTGACGCAGATGTGAACAAAGCCTTGGACGCTATAGGATCTTTGTATAGGGCGTTCCCCTATTGTAAAGGCAGTATTGTGGGCACTACTACTGGGTGATATTGGCATGAGTGGTATGTCATCTTGGCCATGCATTTGTCAGCTGATGCCGGGAGATAATGTAATGTGTGTGGGCAACCCGACAGTCCTCATTGTGGGCATTGGGCTCATACAGGAGGTGCATGTTTATATGGGGATGGATGAAGGCTTACAACTAGGCTATATTTCTGTCCAGCTCTGTTCAATAAAGGTGAATTAGATAAGACATGGCTAGACCCATACACTCCAGGCTGGGAGGGAGGCCATGTATTGGCTTGAGCATCGTTGTCGGGTTTCCATGCAGTCACGCTATTTCTGTGGGTTGTGATAGGAAAGCATTTTAACCCTTTCCAATCCACTGTCTGATGTCTAAAGACATTCTGATTAAAAGGCTGTACAGCTCAGATCTCGGAAGATGTCCGGCAGGGTATTCTTACTGTAGATTACTGGCCGCTCTGTTGTCGGGGGCCTCTCCAGCATGTCACATACCACAGTACTGGCTCTAGCCAGCAGATGGCACCATTGTATAATGGCAGAAAGAGAAAGTCCCCCTAGGAAACCCTGAATCCAAAATTGGATTCAAAAGTTATCTTATTTTCAGGCTAACTTCACATGGACGAGTGTGATATTGGGCCATGAATCACAGTCCGGTGGCTTGCTCTCCAACATGCGATATCCACACGGAGGCCAGGCATTTTCATACTTAAAACTGCCTCGCATCACTTTGGGGAAGTAGCGATCCCGCCGCGGCGGAGGACTGCGGAGTGTCACCAATTGAAAACAATGGGATATGCTAGGGGGAAAAAAATTGCTCGTGTATGACCCCATTTAAAATAATGGGGTTCATATTCGTGCGAGATTTGTGCGTCTCACAATGCAGAACTCTTGTGTGATTTTTCTCGGCCTTAACGAATAACACGAAAAAGTAAAAAGATAAATGACCTGAGCGATGTTCTCCTACTTTCTATTGTCATTCCCTGTCTGTGATCTTTGTTCTACGTGGACGATGCACTGTCTATAGGCGTACATCCACGCAAAAAAACGCACGCATCCGTGACTGATCGTGTCCATACGCAGATCATTTTTGGAACTCTGATAACACCTGCATGGAGGTCAAATTAGCCGGTTGGGTGAACTTCATAAAACTGAGCAACACTGACACCTACTGTTCATACATAGGTACTAGAGATGAGCGAGCGTACTCGGATAAGCACTACTCGCTCGAGTAATTGGCTTTATCCGAGTACCGCTGTGCTCGGGGCTAAAGATTCGGGTGCCGGCACGGAGCGGGGAGCTGCAGGGGAGAGTGGGGAGGAACGGAGGGGAGATCTTTCTCTCCCTCTCTCCCGCCCGCTCTCCCCTGCTCCCCGCTGCGACTCACCTGTCAGCCGCAGCGGCACCCGAATCTTTAGCCCCGAGCACAGCGATACTCGGATAAAGCACATTACTCGAGCGAGTACCGCTTATCCGAGTACGCTCGCTCATCTCTAATAGGTACTATATGGAATTTCTAATTGAATCTGAAGTCAAAAATGATCAACTGGATATGACAGTGTTTTTTGCATGTTGTGGAGGCTCCATCCGTGCACAGTCACAGTATGGTAGCTATCTTCTTTGCAGTCAAGCTAATTATATAAAGAGGTAACAGGACTGTGCAGCTAACACATAGCTATGATTTTATACATATTATATAGATGTGCTTTAAACCTAATCGCCATAGGATTCATGAAGCCCTAAACCGATATTTGATATAAGGGCTTGTTCACGTCAGCATTATGGATTTTATTTTTGTGTTCTGTCATAAGAACAGAAAAACGGGAGCCATGGCCTGAACAGATCTGCCCTATCACATGACCAAGCTAGTTTTAACCCTTTCCAATACAATTTTGGATTCAAGGTTTCCTAAAAGGCTTTCTCTTTTTGATGTTATACAACAGTGCCATCTGCTGGCTAAAGCCAGTGTGTCTGCGCCAGAGAGGCTCCAACAGCGAAGTGGCTGGCAATAGACGGTAAGAATACCCTGTCGGACATCTTCTGAAATTGGAGCTGTACAAGCTTTGAATCAGAATGTAGGAAGATGTTAGACAGTGGATTGGAAAGGGTTAATGGGGTCCATCCGGCTTCTTTTATACCTTTTGCATTTGGCACTGCAGTCAGCGCTATTGCCTCTGAGATTTTAATGGAGCTCTTTAATGGAACCTCCAACACATGTGAATAAACAATAGATATTTCTTACCTGTGTCATCTATAAAGAAATACTCCAAGTTTGCAGCAGAAGGAGGCCTTCATTCCCCATACAACTGTGAACTCATGGCTGCCAATGCATTGCCTGTAGGGGGGGGGGGGGGGGGGTAGGTAATGTGAGACTGGCACTGTGGTCTCTCCTAGTAATCCCAGAACATACATGATGGCTGCAGCTGGATATATGGCCAAAGTCACATGCCCATAAAACCACCAGGCAGTCGGTAGTCAGCAGGGCAAACGGACATGATGTTAAAAGAGAACCGGTCATCGCTCCTGGCATGTCTGTATTAGGAAATCCCTGCATTCCCAGTAATTCTGAATTGCGGTGGTCCTCCGTTCTTCCTGAATATTTATAAACAAATTGACAACTGTGTGTTGCCATTCCTCTTGTCAAAGGAGGTGTGACCATTCCAAGCACTGATTGGACACTATTAGGGACACCCAGTTGTCAATTTATTCACGATTTCTAGGAGAAATCACAAAGGAACGGCACAACACGGAGATCTAAGAAAAGAGAATCCAGAATTGTTTGCATGGGGAATACAAGTATTTACTAAAACAGATCAGGTAAGAGATGTGACAGCGCCTCGTTCAGGGCACACATCAGATCACTGCTGAAAATCTGTACCAAATGCTGTGTTTGTAATTCAAAGGTTGCAAACTGTGAAATCTGCTCTGAAAATCTCACGTCTGTATTAGAGATGAGCGAGCGTACTCGCTAAGGCAAACCACTCGAGCGAGTAGTGCCTTATGCGAGTACCTGCCCGCTCATCTCAAAAGATTCGGGTGCCGGCGTAGAGCGGGGAGGAATCGAATGGGAGGGGGGATCTCTTCACCCCCCGCTCCCCCCTGCTCACTCCCGCAACTCACCACTCCCCCCGCCGACACCCGAATCTTTAGAGACGAGCGGGCAGGTACTCGCATAAGGCACTACTGGCTCGAGTAGTTTGCCTTAGCGAGTACGCTCGCTCATCTCTGGTCTGTATGCATAAAACCCTGCGGGAGTGTAGAAATGTATTTGCCTGCGAATTACTGCGTATCACATGCACGTACATTGCGCGTGTAATACGCGGTAAACTTGAGCACGGCCTAAATGGACACCCAGATTGAAAATCTCCACCACACGTCAATTTATGCTGAGGATTTCTTCCACAGCGCATTATGAGATTTCTGGAAATCTCCTCCATGGAGCTTGTCCTGGATGTAACATGCAGAGGATTTTCCACAGTATTTCCACTATGTGTCAAACCGTAAATGTTCAAAGTGATGGGGAATCCGACCGAGATGGGAATCGTTGCTGACCAACTCTTCATTGTACTGCAGAACAAATGTGAATGTGGAATTTATTTTAATAAACCTTAGTGTGTTACTACAACTGTAGCGTGTCATCTCTGGGACTGTTACACGTATGCGTGATGTATGTATGTATGTATGTATGTATGTATGTATGTGCGTGCGTGCGAGCGAGTGAAATATGTATGTATATGTGTAATGTGTGTGTATGTGTATCTATTGTGCGTGCATGTGTGTGTATATAATATATCTCCTCCAGATGCTCCTCTGTTCCATGTGGGTCAGGAGGAAACCATGACAAAAGATGTAGTGGATTGGGTGGCAAAAAAAGTAAACCCAGCAGTCCATGAAGCGGCGCAGTTTTCATCTTTGCTGTGTGGATGGGATTTTTGTAACTCCTGTTCAGTACTGTGGCCCGTCTGTAGGGCCTCATGTCCACAGGGAAAATCGGGCCCCCTGCGGATTCTTCATGCAGAATCCCGCAGCGGGTCCCTCCTTTCCAGGAGACATGAGGCTAAAAAGAATTGCTTACCCGTCCGGACGCTGCGGATCTTCCTTCCATCACAGCCGGATCTTCTTTCTTCGGCCCGGCGGATGTGCTTGGCACGCCAGCAGCGTGCCGCACGCACGCGCCGTGCACTTTTTTTTTTTTGAACTCCTGCTCTCCCACGCTGCCGTGCCGGAGAGCAGAAATTCAGCTGCGGGTGTACCGCGTATCTGGACGGCTTCCGTAGTCTTCAATAGAAGCCTGCAGGAGACCCGCACTAAAATGGAGCATGCTGCGGGTGTTTTTCAGCACACTCAATCCGCGCCTCAGGGAAAAATGACATCCGCAGGTATTTAATTACCTGCGGGTGTCCAATGCATCCCTATGGGGCGCGGATCACGCTGCGGGAGAAATGCTGTGTATTTTAGGCCGCCTGCACACGGGCGGAAATCCCGCGGCGGGATTTCCCGCGGGATTTCCGCCACTGAAAGTTTGCATAGGAGTGCATTACAAGACGCACTCCTATGCAGACGGCCGCGGTTTGGCCGCGCGAAATCTCGCGCGGCAAACAAACCGCGGCATGTCCTATTTTTGTGCGGGGCTCGCACTCACCCGGCCGCTGGCTCCAGTCTGCGCATGCGCCGGCTGCGCGGCAGCCGGCACATGAAAGAGCTGGGGCCGCCAGGCGTGGGTGAGTACGCGCTCGTCCCTGCAGGCTCTTGGGTCGGGTCCCACGGCGAGAATTCTCGCTGCCTGATCCGACCCGCTCGTCTGCAGGCGGCCATGTATTTTAGCCGTGGACATGAGGCCTTAGGGAGGAAAATACCTCTACAACCAAAATGGAAAAGGGGTACAAGTGAAAGTACCCTAATAATCAAGTCCAAAGTCTGCTAACCACCCCCCTACACAATGGGGTCACTCTCACAAACGTTTGTAAAAATGCAGCATTTTTGTAAACGTTCGCCTGCGTATTTTGTGCAGAAACAACGCAGGCAAAGTAAGCTGATGCCCTCAGTATCACCCACCCACCCACCCACCCCGCTGCGGGCGCTGGTCTCTCTATGGGGGAGAGATTTCTACAGCGGATTACAGGGGCACAAGCCATCTGGCATGGGGTTTAAAGCAGCCTTTCCGCTGCAGAAATCTTGCGGAATTTCCGTGCGGTCTCGCTGCGGGGTTTCCGTCCCGTATGAACCCAGCCTCAGCAGTGCTTTTGACACACTCCATTTATTTCAGTGGTTGATGTAGGGTGTCAAAAAGTCATGGGATAGCAATATGTAAATTGACCATGAAGTGGCGTTACCTCAGGTGGGGGCTTGGGTATGCCCACACCTGTGTTATCTTGTGAGTGAGGATGGTCACTGGGCATGGTGTTCGTGGTAAGGTGACATCAATTATTAGGGTTCACATGAGCCATGATGGTGGATGGGTATCCTATTTCTGCGGGAATTAAACCTTCCTTGATCCACGGTGCCCCCTGTGTAGTCGGAATACATCGTAGCACACATTACCACCCACAGGGGGCAGCACAGGGGTCGCCCACGGGTGTTTCATGATCGCGACCGCTGGCGTCTGGCTGGAATTGACTATGCAAATAGGCAAGCGACTAAAGAAGAAATCCCATTTGTTGCAGGAGCCCCCACATCCATATCCCACAGGTCAGTCCGGTGGTCTTTAGTTTCCATGGGTGCAGAAGACCCACCAGACGCCTCTGTTATCACCATGACAACGGAGACAGCGCCTCACCTGGGCTTGTGAGATGGCTAACTGCACCCTAGCGGACTGGCAACATGTGGCATGTTGTAACGAGTCACAGTGCCAATTGTTTCGGGCTGCTGGTAGGGTTCATGTGTGGTGCAGACCCCATGAAGTCATGGACCCCAGTTGTCAACCAGGTACTGTGCAGGCTGGTGGTGGTTCCATACTGATGTGGGGTTCTCATGGCATGGGTTGGGTCCACAGGTCTGCCTCAGCACATCATTGACCAGTGCCCATTACATTTCACTGGTAACCATTTGCAGCCCTTCTGGGACTTCATGTGCCCCCATAATGATGGGGTATTCCAGCAGGGTAATGCCCCTGGGGTGTCCAGTATTGGTTGGAGGGGAGTTCCCTTTGAATGGCCTGCACTTTTGCCCAACATGAGCATTATATAAAAATACATTCCATGTGATATTACAAGTGGGGGACTGTGTGTTTTTAATGTGGGATAACAATTTGAGAGTCACGTGACTTCATGAAGAGGTGACTGACAAAGTGTCATGACAGAAAGCCCGCCACCTAGAGAAGGGGCGGGGAGAGGAGGTAACTAGCCAATCAACAAAGCAGCAGCTGTTGAACCACGCCCCTTTACGCGTACCTGCACATTAAACTCCGCGGCTATGCAGTTTTAGTTGCGCTGGTAGAGGGCGCTACACCACACAGCGCAGCCTCGGTACACAGGTGATACAGGCACATCAGTCTCACCATACTGTTCTGTCACCCAGCTGCAGGGGGCGCCATACACCACGGCAGTAGTGAGCGATAGGTGTGGCGACGCCTTGTAGGAGCCGAGTGTCCTGCCGGGCAGCGCTCACACAGGATGGCGAGCAGCAGGGTGAGGGCAGCGGGGGTCAGTCTGCAGCACTTGGCCGACATGGCCCTCGGGACCCCGGTGGTCGGGACGGTGAACTTCTCCGCTCTGCACACCCTGCTCCATGCCATCATCCAGCACTTACAGGATGGCAGCGCTGGGCAGCCGGGGGAGAGCAGCCCGTGCCCTCCATCAGGTGAGGGTGAGGAGCGGCCGACAGGCGGCAGCACGGCGGTGGAGGACGGCTGGAGGATGATGCAGCTGTCGGGGAGGCTGGAGGTGACCGAGGACGGAGTCAGTAAGGTAATGACCAGTACAGCCCATTCAAGAGGTCTACAAACTCCATCCACAGAGTACCCAGCTGCCAGCACTGCCCTGCGGGCTCACTGCCCATTCATACCCGCCAGTGCTCTATTAGGGCTCCTTCAGACGAGCATCTACGCCAATGTGCATGCTTTAGTGCAACGTACCTGCGCTGCGGACAAGGTGGATTTACACGCGTCTGCGAAATGTACGCTTTGCGCACGCAGGGCTTGTTAACGCATGAGCTCAATATCCCACCTCCCCACCCCTCCTGATATTTTTTTTCACAGTTTTGCGCTGTATTTCGCGCATCTCCCTACTATAGGGCCCTTAGATGCAGAAAGGCACACAAAATAGAGCATGTTCTATTTTTTTTTTTTTTAGCGCACGCAGGAAAAGATATGTCAGTGATTCCATTGCAATCAATAGGCTTTTATTCTCTGCGTATTGCACACGCAAATACGGCCATGGGAAGGAGCCCTTAGTGCGCTGCTGATATTATTTACAGTGACTACATATCGCACACGGACTCGGAAACGTTAGGGGCGTACTAACAACCCGAGCATGTTTTGGCTGCGTATCGCTGCAAATTTTATGGACCCATAGACTCCGCCCCCTGCAGAGAGGGACACCGTATATTGGCTGGGCGTGAAAACCCGGCCGATATACGGTCATCTGAAGCCGCCCTTAGCGAGTATTCATGGACCAAAATCACCAAAAAAGTCTTCAAATTTGGCCTTCTTACGTTTTTTTTTTCTTTCCTGCACATAAAAAATGGCTGATTCAGGCCGCCTGCAGATGAGCGGGTCGGATCCGGCAGCGAGAATTCTCGCCGCAGGACCCGACCCGAGAGCCTGCAGGGACGAGCGCGTACTCACCCGCGCCTGGCGGCCCTGGCTCTTTCATGTGCCTGCTGCCGCGCAGCCGGCGCATGCGCAGACCGGAGCCGGCGGCCGGGTGAGCCCCGCACAAAAATAGGACATGCCGCGGTTTGTTTGCCGCGCGAGATTTCGCGCGGCCAAACCGCGGCCGTCTGCATAGGAGTGCGTATTGTAATGCACTCCTATGCAAACTTTCAGTGGCGGAAATCCCGCGGCGGGATTTCCGCCCGTGTGCAGGCGGCCTCATAGATGTAAAAAATCTGCACATGCGCAACAAATACCCATGCCACGTCCACATACAAACGCAGTGAAATTGGTCCGGTTTTCATGGATCAAAATAGCCTATGTCTGTGAATAAGGGCAGATTCAGACACACCAAGTTCCCCATATAAGTTTGACAGGTAAGTAAATGCGGGCGCCGTATGCTGCGCGGTTCTGCAGGGACAAGAACCCGTCTGGAACTCAATAGGCCATTTAAATCGAGGCGTCTTTATTTGCCGCAATCAAACGAACACTCGCTGCGGGCACAAAAAGTCCAGTAAAATACATTGATGCGCGCAAAAAAATGTAGTTTTACAAAAACGCTACGCTCATGCACACACAAATACGCATACGCTTGTGTGAAGCCGGCATCAGGCTGCATTTTCCCTGCTTTGAGGCCATTCTTGCTTCGGAGGACCCCGCACGCCATTGTACCTATATGGGCTCCACTGGAACCCGTAATGTTACATGCAGTGACTATTTTCTTGCAATGCGACAACGCTACAGATCGCATGCATGCGAAGCCTGTGCTTTCTATTGGGTTCCTTCACAGTCGCGATGGTTTCTCTGATATGTTGCAAGGGAAAAAAATTGCAGCATGCTGTACATTGCCGCGTCTTGTGATTTATTTATCTCTTTAAGCCCGTGTTTCACTTTGGAGCCTTCACTTTTGCTGCATCGCACAAAATTGCTGTTTTTGTGCGATGCAACTTTAACATTAGAAAATAAACCCTACCCTGGAAATAAGCCCTAGCTGCACTGCTTGCTTAGCAGACTGGGTTCGGGTCCTCCCGCTGCTCTCAGAGCTCTCCCCGGTGTCCTTTAGTCCTCGTTTGCCCACAGATCATCACTTACTGGTTGCAGGATTCATAATTCTCTCCGCCACGAAGCGATGGCTCTGATTGGCTGAGCAGCGCTCAAAGAACTAATCAATGCAGCGCTGGATAACCCAATCACAACCATCGCATTGGTTCATCCAGCGCTGCATTGGTTGGCTGAGCAGCGCTCGAGAACCAATCAGAGCCATCGCTTAGTGGTTTATGTAAAACAAGACTATAAGGCCGCCTTCACGCAGGTAGTAAACGCTGCAGAATCGTCCAGAAATTCTGCAGATTTTACATACAAAGCGTTGTTGTAGTAGTCCTTTAATTTAGGTGATACTCCAGGGGTGTCGAAGCCTCATCAACCAGGTATGCCCAGTTGTCTGTATGGTGCAGCAGAGGAGAACACAGCATGGAGCAATCAGGTGTTGTTGCTAGGCCCTTCTGAAGGAAGTAGCCCACTCACAAGGGTTTTAACTGCAAAAAGTAGAACAAAGCGGTGGAAAATAGTCCAATCACCGTGGACAGCGCTCTGTCACATCTTATTGCAGTGGTAAAATAACAAATCATTACATAAGTTTAATAACATGTAATATGACGCTGCTTTTAGTAAAAAATTGGGATATAATGATTAAATATGTTCTCCAGGAAACCCTCAAATGCCCCTCCCGTGTATCAAGGGCACTCATGAGTTTTGAATAAAGATGTATTACATCCTGAGTAACTAGTGTAATAGAGGTCCTCCTAATCCTTTCACACCATATGGAGGAGATTTCAGACCTCTCCTTCACATGGCACGGAAAATTTCTGCAACAAATCCACAGCATTTTTGAAAAATGCTGCGGATTCAAAATCCACCGCATGTCTATATAGGGCTTCTGTCCACGGGCGTTGCGAAATCCCGCGGCGGGAGCAGGAGCCGGCAGGCGGATCTCCGCGGTCAGCCTATCTGACAGATAGGCTGACCGTGGAGAATCGCGTCAATTCGCAGCATGCTGTGAATTGCCGGCCGCGAGCGGAGAAGCTCTATGATTCGCCACTCGTGGACGGGGGAAGCGCTTTCCATAGCAACACTATGGAAAGCGTGCATTGTGTTCCCTGTGGCTGGATTATCGCCGCGGGGAACGCAATTCAAATACGCCCGTGGACAGGCAGCCCAATGCTGCAGAATTCAACCTTTTGTGCATGAAAACCGCCTCGATCTCTTCTTTCACATTCCGATCCTCCGGCGCTTCTTTCACGCCTACCGGCGGATTGGCAAGCGTTTCCTGTTGATTTCATACATAACGGTCATTTTAAAGTACAGTGCTGGGCGCATAATGGTTCATTGCTCTGAGTTTTACGCTTGCCTTCCTCCCATTTCCCTGCCGTCTGCCCACAAAGCTGCAGCTTTCTGCATAGAGCAGACTGGTAAGCCTGCGCACATGATCTAAAGGACTCTTTGCCATTATCTGTACGCAATCGCTGGTCCGCTGTATGCAGCAATCGGTGACGGGGTCCCTTTAAGTATCCACAATAAGTGCTGATTTAGGGATCTCCCATAGGCTGATGGAACACGTGACCATTCCTTACTGTAATCTCTGGGTAGTCCTAATGGAATGTGACTTGTTGGGGTTCCCTTTGGTTGGAGTTAAGAAACGCTGATATTTGGGGAATATGGTGGTCAGTTTGTTGAAGAGACCCCTCGTACGAGGACGGTTTATCCACTTCTGAGCCGTCCTCCTTTGCGTTTATTTCGTTGCCTGATGGTTGACCATTGAATGCAGCGTCGACAACCCCTTTGTGGTCTGTAGAAGGTCAAGTATTCCGGGCGGAACTTTCAGCTCTGCAGTTCCCCTCGTGCCGCTGGAAGAAGCACGGACAGTCCATGATCCCTCTACATGATTCGGGAAGGAATTTTTTTCCCCAATGGGCTAAATTGGCTTCTGCCTCATTTTCTTTTGCCTTCCTCTGGATCAACAAGGGAAGGGGGGTGGAAACAGGCTGAACTAGATGGACATTGTCTCCCTTCAGCCAAACATACTATGGTACTATGCTGGACAGACGGGGCTGCAGTTGCATAGAGGAGACGGCATGACTACTTCATGGGCAGAGCTGCAGCAGATCCTTCCTGAGTAGCTGGGCGCCTGTAATGGGGGGCGTTCAGCTCTATAAATGTATCTCTTGTACTTCATCTTGCTGCTTGGAAACCAGGAACTCTGAGCCTGTAAGGGAATGTACTGGATGATCTCAACGCAGGGACACGGGAAATAATTTACCAACCAGAAACCGAAGACTCTGGTAACAGTGTTCTCCGTCCCCCACAGCCAGATCACTGACTCCCCCACAGCCAGATCACTGACTCCCCCACAGCCAGATCACTGACTCCCCCACAGCCAGATCACTGACTCCCCCACAGCCAGATCACTGACTCCCCCACAGCCAGATCACTGACTCCCCCACAGCCAGATCACTGACTCCCCCCACAGCCAGATCACTGACTCCTATGACATTCGTACCGTATAATCAACTATATACATATAATTTTTTTTTTACTCTTTTGGTTCGATAGTCCCGTATAGAAAATTTGCCGAATGTCCAACTTTTGGTCGATTCTGTTCAGGAATTGCCCATTAGTTCCTATGGAGAAAAAAAAAATAACGCACTTGCATGTAAATGCGAATATATGCGATATATATTTTTAACTTTTATTATTGAACCAACATGCAATTTTCACATGTATGTGCGGCGGTCCAGTGTGTTTTTCTTGCAAAACGCATCGCAGGAAAAATTGCTGGTTTAGAAGTGCAATATCAATACGAGTTTCTTGGACCGAAATCGCACTGGCCCATATGAATATGGCGTTGGGCTCTGTTCATATCTGCGATGGGCATCCCGTTTTTCTGCCATAGGATCAGCAAAGCAGAATGCCCTCCAGGGATGGATCCCTCTCATGACCGACACAAGTGGTGCCTGATGGACCCCACTAACCATAATGGGATTTGTCAGCTTCACACCATGGCGCCTGGCATCTGATCAAACAAAATAGCACAACATGCTGCTCTAGTCTGTCTGGGATTTTGTGGCGGATCTGCATCGGAGGCTCGCGGAATTTTTTTGTAATATGAAAAACTTTTTTTTGACAAAAATAGGAAAATCAGATGCAGCTGCCGTTTTCCAGCACTAAAATTGTCACCTCTTATAGAGAACAGCAAAAAGAAACCTGAATAGAGCTAAGCTGCAGTACCGGACACAGCCTGTGGAAAAGAGTGGTGCTGTTTCTGGAAGGCAGCAGACCTTTTTAAAGGGTTATCTCCAGAATTGACTCTTATTATCTGTCCACGGGGGAGGGGATCAGTGATTGGTGCATGTCCTACTATTGGGACCCCAACTGATGAGAATGTGGGTCCTGGGTCTCTCATAGCTCCTTGCTGCACCCCTGCTATGAGGAGGGACGTGAATAAAGTGATGCCAACCGAGCATGCCATCACTCTATCTATAGGATGTCTGAAGAGAGTCCGAGTAGAGCGCATGGCTACTCCCAGCAGTCTCGTAGAGCGGAATAAATTAGTGGCGTGCTTGCTCACCGGCCCATTGGGATGCGGAAAACTCCTTTAAAGTGCACTGAAACTTTAACTCTTCCAGCCGACCTGACCATGTGACCTGGTGATTTTCTCCTGAGTGTTGGGCACTACAGTTACTATGACAACCATGCCACGCCCTGAAAGTTTGGTGCTCGGGTCAAGTTAATAAGAACATGACTAACGGCGTTGTCCTCCTGCTTTCGTAACCGGCATATTATTTCATGAACACTGTGTAACGTGATCGCCTCCACTGAAGGCATTCTGTTTCAGGACACGGAAGCGTCTACCATGGAGATGACGGCTAAGTGGAAGGCTGTTCTGTCTCAGGAGAGAGTCTGTTTTGCACAAGTTCTCCCCGCGGACGGCCGTTTCTCTAGTTAGACTATTTGTTGATCTGTAAAGACTTGATAAGATTTTATACCAACGTCTGTATTCGGCACCCCGCCGCCTTCGAGCGCTGCTGCACCCCAAAACTATGTTTATCTTAAAGGGGCTTTCCATCATATAACGTTGTGGCATATTTCTAGGATATGCCATCGCTATGATTGGTGGGAGACTGCTATCTGGTACCCCCGCGGTCCTGAGAAGGAAGAGGATACAGCGCTGGAGCAGTGCCGCCTTCACGTCTTTTTTTCCCAACGCAGCGATGCCTCCAAGGCACCCACTATGTAGGGAACTGCACAACGGCCTTTTCCTTCTCAAGATCTGTGGGGGTCTCAGAGGTGAGACCTCCAATATGCCATCACTAGGGAACCTGTCGGTGGTATTAACCGTAGTAGACAGAGTACAGGGGTAGACTACTGAATAGGAGGTCTTTCCAAATATGTCTGTAACTGTCCCATTTCTAAGCAAACCTGCAAAAAACGTTGTTAAAACCTTCCCACGCCGCATGGAAATCCCCGTGGTCAGATGCTGTGGGCGGTCTGGACAGTCTCTTCTGGCCTCCGTTTTTAGTACAAACCCCCTGCGTGAGTACGCTATGAACTTCATTTATAGTAACAGGCTGAAAAAAAACATCTGTCCCTCTAGTTTAGACAATTGCCCCCCAATTTTGTTCCAGAGGAAGTTAAAAAACCCCAATAAGGGAGAAGTCAATTTTCCTAATTTTAAGGGAAAAAATTCCTTCCAGAACACCGTCCCGTCTGAAGTAATCAGTGACTATAACATGTAATATTGTAGCGCTCAAGAAAGGCATCCAGACCCCTCTGGTACTCTTTTATTGAGTTCACCATCACCCCGTCCTCAGGCAGAGAGTTCCATAGTCTCACTGCTCTTACGGTAAAGAACCCCCTTGTAAGTCAGTGCAGAAACCTTCTTTCCTCTAGCCATAGAGGACGCCCCCTTGTCAGTCACAGTCCTGGGTATAAACAGATGATGGGAGAGATCTCTGTATTGTCCCCTGATATGTTTATACATAGTTATTCGGTCGCCCCTCAGCCGTCTTTTCTTTCTTAACTAAAGAACCCCATTTTTGATAACCTCTCTGGATATTGTAGTCCACCCATTCCATTTATTACTTTAGTTGCCGCCTTTGTACCCGTTCAAGCTCTGATGTGTCTTTCTTGAGTATCGGTGCCCAAAACAGTGCACAATATTCCATGTGTGGTCTGACCAGTGAATTGTAAAGAGGAAGAACAATGTTCTCATCATGTGTCCCTAAAACTGTTTTTGATGCACTCCATATTCCCATTTGCCTTGGCAGCAGCTGCCTGACACTGGTTGCTCCTGCTAAGCTTACAGTTAACTAAATCCCCCAAGTCCTTTTTTCATGTCATGTTTGACGAAACTAGACTAGGGGGTTGTCTTCAGTGACTAATCCAGGTTTAGTTTTGGCGCTGATGACGGCCATGTTCGTGTTTTGAGACCATGGGATGGGTACTTCAATCCTGCCTTTGCTGTGGAGCGGCACACTGACCCCTGCTGGTGTGATGGTCTGGGGGCCATCGCATATGACAGTCGGTCCCCCCTAGTGGTGGTACAAGAGACAATGACCGCTCAGCGATCTGTTCAGGACATCCTGCAGCCACGTGTGTTCCTTCATGGCGACTTCCAAGAGGCATTTTCCAGCAGGGTAATGCTCGGCCGCAAACAGCAAGGGGGTCATAGAAATGTCCCCACAACATTGTCACACTTCTGTGGCCTCCCTGGTCACCAGATTTATCTCCAGTAGAACATGTGTGGGCCATCTGGGATGTCAACTTTAATAGCCTACAAGCTTGCACTAACGCTAGAGTCCATACAACAGGGTACTAGAGCCGCCATGCTTGCCCGTATTTCATCTTATATCCAAGCTAGAGGCGGTACAGCAGGGTATTAGAGCCTCCATGCCCGCCTGTATTTCATCTTGTACCACCTCTAGCTTGAATACAACATGGTACTAGAGCCTCCATGCCCGTCCGTATCACATCTTGTATCCAAGCTAGAGGCGGTACAACAGGGTACTAGAGCCTCCATGCCCGCCCGTATCACATCTTGTATCCAAGCTAGAGGAGGCACAACATGGTAATAGAGCCTCCATGCCCGTCCGTATCACATCTTGTATCCAAGCTAGAGGCGGTACAACAGGGTACTAGAGCCTCCATGCCCGCCCGTATCACATCTTGTATCCAAGCTAGAGGAGGCACAACAGGGTACTAGAGCCTCCATGCCCGCCCGTATCACATCTTGTATCCAAGCTAGAGGAGGCACAACAGGGTACTAGAGCCTCCATGCCCGCCCGTATCACATCTTGTATCCAAGCTAGAGGCGGTACAACAGGGTACTAGAGCCTCCATGCCCGCCCGTATCACATCTTGTATCCAAGCTAGAGGCGGTACAACAGGGTACTAGAGCCTCCATGCCCACCTATCACATCTTATATCCAAGCTAGAGGCGGTACAACAGGGTACTAGAGCCTCCATGCCCACCCGTATCACATCTTGTATCCAAGCTAGAGGCGGTACAACAGGGTACTAGAGCCTCCATGCCCGCCCGTATCACATCTTGTATCCAAGCTAGAGGCGGTACAACAGGGTACCAGAGCCTCCATCAAGTGTTCAGTTTTCTGCAATAAATTCTCCTTTGCTCTGATATTGTAATCACTTCCTTCACAGAATAGACTCTACTAATTAAAATTGATAGACCATATTCTAAACTATAATTAACAAGATGAAGGGCACAACAGAAATCTGCATCTACCATGTCACATGGGTGTCAGCCATAAACGACACACATAAGACTTGATATCTGGTGTCCTTTTGGGGTGGCTAACTGTAGTATTTCCTGATACGGTTTAGTTATGTACGCATTCAGAGGACGACATGTACTTGCTGCTGAGCTTTTTACAGTCTAAGGAACTGCATGACGAAGTCAATAATTTCATTTTCCGTCATAAACTTTCAAAAGCCTGCTTTCCATGTAAGGACCGTGATTTACTGTTCTCTAATGTCTTCCCCAATATTAGTAGTCTATTCTGTGACGGGCTTATTTCAGTTAGAGGCCTTGGTTCGCCTATTTTGTAATCACTTCCTTTATAACAACGTTACAATCACACAAAGTTTTATTCGATTCCAACAACTTCTAGGGGAGGGATTTGTTCTTTTTGACAATGAGTGTATATTTAGAGAGTTCTCTCTTTCAGTAGTCCTCCCTTCTGTATTCTGTCTAGCACGGTTAAGACCACTGACCGGTTCCCATTTAAAGGGATAGGAAGGTCCTCCATTGAATGTTTTTCGTCCTGTTCCCTCTTCTTCTGATTCCAGGCTATGGCAGTCCTACAGGACCTCATGCTGGAGGTCAACACCCTGAAAGAGTCACAGCGGGAGGTACAAAACCAGATGCAAAGTGTGGCTGAAGCCGTGGGGTTGGTAAGTGGCACAAAATAATTGCAATGGCAATAGTTGATGGTGAAGCAGGGAGGCGCTTTCATACAGCAACCAGGATTCTTCTTAGTGGGAAGATCTTTCAGAACATTTGACTCCCATTAAGGAGTCATGTCCATGGGCACGCACAGAATCAGACCCTGCGTACCTGCCTCTGTGTTGAAGTTCTGTACTTCAGATGTTGGTGGAAGTACCGGCCCAGCGCACAATTGCATTACAGATTTTTGAAAAAAAATCTCTTCCCGTGGAATCCGCGGACGGTCTGCAGTGTCAACAGCGGATGGGCCGCGATCGTGTAGCTTCCATTGACTTCAATGGAAGCCATGCGTGCGAAAACCACAGTAAAATGATTTTTCATTTGCGAGCAGAAAGCGCAATTGATTTCCACTCATGTACATGAAAAATCATTTTCCATAGCGGGCTATAGAGGGTTAATGCTGCGGAATCCGGAGTGGACCGCCCGCTCTGGATTCCGCAGCAAGAATCCTCCCGTGTGCATGGTGCCTTACTCTGTGTATCATTATAGTCTGTGAGCACCCCCAGGGGAGCTCAGACTGGATATGTACAACATTGTATATCCCTTAACAAGCATGCCGGTTGTGGGGGTCTGAATTTCGATGCAAATAAAAATAATATGAATATTACTGTTATTTTAGCCTGATTTAATATAAATCAATTTTAATTTAGAAAATATTTGAAAAATCTTAACGATCGGTCATAGGATAAATCTGCTTGGGCTACATTCACACGAGCACGAAACGTGCGCAAATATGAACTTCATTCTTTTAAATAGAGTCATACACGTGAGTGGTTTTTTTTGTTTTTTTAACAACCCCCCCCCCCCCCCCCATTATGCATCGCCCATTGTTTTCAATGGGACAATCAAATGCATTGTCATGTGATGTGCACACGAGTCCGATAGGAAACACTTGCGATCCTCGGACGCACGTAAAACAAGCATCGGTGGATCGCAATTTCCCAAAAGTGATGCAAGGGTTCTTTTTGCATGAAAAACGCCTTTTATCTGCGGGTAAAACGCGCTTTGACAAGCGTGATATCGGGCCGGGTTCCTGTGTGAATGTAGCCTTAATGGGCTTTTATATAAGACAACCCCTTTTAGAGAGGGCCTGGCTCCCTGCATCCCTGGCAGACACATGACTTTGCGAAGGATAGCCATGGCCAGCTAGACAGTTCTGCTGTAGGAAAAATGTAGTATTACATGCCGACCGTTAAGATGAGCCACCCATGTATTATATGGAAGGCTGTTCAGGTCCGCCCTGCTGACTTATCTCTCTGCGGTTTTCCTGATTGATTTATAGGAGACCAATCCGCAGATGGAGCAGAAGAACAGCGACATGAAAAGAGAAGTGGAGATGGAAAGCTTACAGATCGAAGTGGAACTGATGAAGACTCAGATGGTAGGTAGATAACGATGCAAGGTTAGCAAATAACTTCAGGAAGAAAAATTAAACTAAAAGACCCTTTTTAGGGATTTTACCCATCTGGTGGTTTTACTTTCTTATATTTTTCCTTCAGCTACCAAAATTATGTTTGCTATTTTTTATTTTTTCTTCACTAACTTTCTTTTCCGCTTTTTGGTTTCGTTGGGGGTAAAAAGCTAACAAAAAAAAAGTTTTATTTTTAACCATTTATAGTTGTTGGTTTTTTTTTAAAATTAGTATATTTACGCTAAAATAGAGTGTGGAAATGGGTTCCTTGTTTTGATTCGGACGTTATATATATATATATAGGTTTGGATTACAGGGTGCATACAGCGACTGTTTTGGTTGGCGTCAGCGAATGGTCATTTTCTTATTTATGTATATATTTTTTACTTATTTTTGTAAATATTTTTTTTTTTAACGTCTATGACCCTCTTGACCTCATATAAGACCTCTGGGGGTCATTCACATGGTCTTATTTTTTATTTTATAGTTTTCCACTGTAGTTGGGGCATCCATAGTAGCTGCAGTTATTGGGGAAAACATCCCCCTGTAGGGACAACAGTCAATAACAGAGCTAATCTGGGTCTGCTAGGACCCTGCAGCTCTGCTGTAACGGGGCTCCCGGCCGTCACGTGATCACCGGGTCGCATAGTGAAAGAAATACTTCCACATTCACTTCTTAGTACATAGCACTCATTGAGCGCTATGTACCCAGGAAAGGTGAAGGCAGAAGCAGTTAAACACTGTTTCTCCCTTTTTCTCCGGGTTCTCAGCTGTGACTAACAGCTGAGAACCTGACCTGCTCCTGCTTGATTGTATGAGCAGAGGCTTTAATCCCGTGCCCTACTTCTGCTATCGGTGTAGATTAAAGCCCAGGACCAAATACTGTATATTTACTGCGCTTGGTCCTTAAGAGGGTTAAACCGTCACCGTCACACTGCATACACTTGATATGATATCAATACAGATACAGTATAACATATTGCGATATCCAATCGGACTGAAACAAAACATATTTGAGTAGGAGGTCATCTCCCCACTCTGTTTGTATAAGATCTGGTGTTCCTGATGGCTTTCATCGCCAATTACACAACATCGTGGTGAACTGGATCAGCATCTGTAATGGGAGACCGGACCACATCACTCTCTCCCTAAGTTTCTCTGTAAACTGTAACACCTCGTGGACAGTCATTAGTGGGGCGATCACCCTGACAAGGACGGCTCCACGATATCCCTGTTATGGAGTCCCTAGAATAACCCGTTGGTCCCTCATAACAGTAAAGGTAACTGTCCCACTGCGGTTCGCCCTGTTTAGGGGCTCCTCAGAGGACGAACTAGATTGAAAAAGGCTTGCATAGTTACCAGACATACAAGCAGTTCACATCTCGTATCATGCGATTTTCCCACGATGCGACAGCGCGAGAAAACGCATGTTTGTAAAACCCATGCTTTCCAATGGGCTCCTTTAGATTAGCGATATTTTCACTGATTTTGTAGCTATGTTGCTAGAAAAAAAATCGCTGCATGCTTGATCTCCCATGTGTCTCTATGCAGCCTCCTTGTCTATTGCATCGCACGAACTTGGGATTTTCGTGCAATGCGATTTTAACATTAGAAACTCCTATTGACTTTCGCGATGTGAGACTCTTTTCACAAAAATGTAGCATTGCTGAACACCGCGGGAACAAAGACGTGATTTTTGCCACGATTTTCTCACTACAAAATCGCTGTCACCTGTGTGAAAAAGGCCTTTTTACACACAACGGTTATCACCCAAAATTTGTTCAAACAGCCGAAAGTGAGCGTTTTATAATAATTCAGTGTGAAAGCGAAACTTTGTCGTTAGCGGTTGTTCAATCTGACTTCTCTGTCAGCTTAAACAGCCTCGTTAGCTCGCTGGCTTCTCATCCTAGGATGATGAAAAAAAATAGCTTGTTGAATGCGTGCGGCACTAATGGGTTAAGATGTTAGTGAACGGCTTGCTGTGTAATTCGCTTGCCCATAGCTGGCACATTACAGTTGATTGCAGTCAAGAACTGTGTAGTGTTGATGATTGTACATGGCAGCCACATCCAGTTACCTTAGTGCTAACTCGATGAGCTCAGTTTCCATTCTTTGTGTAAACCAAACCCTTTTGGAGAGACCTGTTGCAATTAATTACATTGTGTAATGGGCTATGTTGCAAACTGTAGGTTTAACCTCTTAATGACGCGGCCTTCCCCCCCCCCCCCCCCCCCCGTTTTCGTTTTTTTCTCCCCCCTTTTAAAAAATCATAACTCCTTTATTTATCCATCGACGTCGCTGTATGAGGGCTTGTTTTTTTTGACCGACGAGTTGTAGTTTTCAATGGTGCTATTTAATGTACCATATAATGTACTGAAAAACTTTAAAAAATATTATGAGTGGAGTAGAATGAAAAAAAACCCAACATTCCACCATCTTTGAGCTATATTCTATGGGTCAGTACGATTACTACGATACCGAACTTGTAGATTTTTTTTTTTTTTTTTTTTTTGCTGCACTACTTTAAATTTTTTTCAAATACCTTTAAATTTTTAAAAATTATTTTCTGCCGCCATCTTCTGCGCGCAATAACTTTTAAATTTTTCTGTCGACATAGCTGTTGGCGTTGGTACCATTTTGGAATACATACGACTTTTTCTTTTCTTAGAGACAGGGTGACCAAAAAGTGCATTTCTGGCGTTTTTTTATTTTTTGTTTCTGACAATGTTCTCCGTGTGGGGTAAATAATGTGTTACTTTGGTAGATCGGACTTTTATAGACGCAGTGATGCCACATATTTACTTTTGTTTTATGATGTAGATTATTTTATTATGAATATGGCAAAAGGAGGGGGATTTAAACTTTCATTACTTCTTATAATTCGAAAAAAACTTTATTGTTCTTACTTTTTTAGTCTCCAGAGGGAACACCAACTGTCGATACTTTGATCGCTCCTGCACTATGATGTAATGCCATAGCATTACATCATACTGCGATCGAGCAGGCAGTCTATCAAGCCACCCCATGGGTGACAGCTCTTGAGCCTTTCAGAAGGCCGCCGGCGGCCATGACACCCACACGTCTCCCTGCGATCTCATCGCGAGGGGCCATATGGGACCCCTGAACGATGTTCGGGGGATTTAAATGCTGCTGTCAGAATTGACAGCGGCATTTAAAGGGTTAACAGTTTCGATCAGCCGTGCGGCTGATCAGAGCTGGTGTCAGCTGTTAGGAACAGCCGGCACCCGCAGGGTATGATGGGAGATCGTCGCGTGATCTTCCTTCATACGTACTCTAACGTTGCAGGACGTAAATATACGCCCGCAGCGTTAAGGGGTTAAAAATACCAACAAAAAGCTGGATGAGTGAGAGTGATTGCCAGTAAAAACCAAAGAGTAGTTAAGTGGCATGTTTTGGGGAGCAACAGCTTCTTCAGTAACGGGGCTTCCACAATCGCTGGTGGCGCACCACACAAAGGGACATTGCGTCAGCGTGGACTACAGTAGTAGGTGATGTACAATAAAATAAGGGGCAAGGCTCAAAATACTACAGTAAGAAGTTCTGACCAACTATTTGTACACCTTTACGTAAAGAGAAAGGATAGAAAAGATCAAGTAGAATGCAAGTAATCTGAGGGGAATCTGAAGCAGAACCGTGGGGTTTAATGGTCGGACAGACATCACTAGTTCTACATTCTAAAATATGGAGTCTAAGGATTTCGTTCTCCTTTGTGTGTTTTATTGTAGAAGGAACTGGAAGAAAAGTTTGAAGTCTTTCACAAGACCCTGGCAAGCCACCCAGAAACCAGTAACCAGGTAACCAGTCTGGATGGGGAAATGAACACGTCTACCTGCAGGAGGTTGTAGTGCTGAGTGTCACGTTCATCATCCTCCTGTTGTAAGATCAGAAGCGGAACAAATCATTGGTCTTTAACATGAGGAAATAGCTATGTGTTTCCTGCCTTATTTCTTAACGGAGCTCTGTTGGGCTTGTGTTTTGCGTCACAAGCTGTAGTTTTTACTTGTACCATTTTGGGGTACATGTGGCTTTTTTGATTCTTTTTTTAATTGCGCTTTATTGGAGGTAAAATAAATAAGATAAGCATTTTGTCACTTTTTTTTTCAAAGCTTTTGCTGCACAGGATAATTAGTGTGCTCACATTATAGTATAGGTTGTTATGGATGCAATGATTCCACATATGTTGGGTTTTTCTTAAATGCTTTATTGTTTCATACAAATTGGGGAAAATAAGCAAAAGGTTTTTTTTTTAATTTAAACACTTTTTTTTTACACAATTGATGTTCCTGTAGGGGACTTATACCATAACACATGTGATCACTGTGGTAAGGCATTGCAGGACCTATGTCCTTCTAACCAGATCTTCTCCTGGCTCCTCCAGTCCCCCAGGTCACCACTCCTCCGGCCGGATCCTCTTTCTGTGATGAGTACATTGCCGGCATTCTGTTTCCTGCAGATCAATGTACCCGGTCACGAGTGACGTAGCTTTCATTGCCTAGCAGGGAATGCCGAATTCTCAGCAGCCTGCTTTATTAGCGACTGCGCATATGCCATGTCTCGCCGCTAGTGTGTCATATACTGTATGAAAGACAAGCAGCAAAATATCGTGCATGTGCGCTAAAGTGGGCTAGAAGTGAAGCAGGAAGTGAACTACATCTAATGGACACTCCAAAACTTGAAGAAGAGGATCCTGATAGCTGGAGGGGACCCGGGGGCTGTAGGAGCCAGGAGGAGATGTGGCAATATCATACTGACAGGGGAGGAATAGGTAATTTTTATATATATATATATATATATATATATATATATATATATATATATATATATATATTATTATTATTTTTTTGACAAAACCCCTTTAACAGCTGCGACTGGGAGGCGAGTGTCAGTTATCAAAGATGGCCAACACCTGCCGTGTATGTAGTGGGCTCGGCTCCTCACTCTTGATCTCACTGCTGCTATATTTTGGGGACAACAGATTACATTACTATTTTATAGGCTGCTCTGTCGACCCATTGTACAGAGACCTGAATCTCTAATCTAGAAGCAGAAGGGCTATCGGCTCTGTATAGAGCTAATAACCTCTTCCTGCTAGCCGTCAGTTGGTTCTTGCACCCCTAATTGTGTTATTTTCTGACATATATTAAGGGTGAAGCTAGTTAAGTGGACATTCCCTTTAAATACACACACATACTTCAGCCAACGCCTGAATGTGTAGATGGCATCCAGCTCTGTGGATCCATGGTCATTAGTCCCATCATGTATACATTGACTTCTTGGACCAGATGACTTCCTTACTAGGTCAATAAACTCGCAATAATACCTGAAGATGTCTTAAAGCTATTAATAATAGTTTTACGGATGTGACACATTCTTTTTAATGTCCTCAGGGTGCTCAGATGTCATTTACTTCACAGCCTAGTGACAGTGACACCAGTCGTATGTCTGGACCTACTCACGTTTCTGATGGACCCATATTGGACACTTCTCACACTTTACTGCCTCAGACTCCAGGATCCAGTAAGGCTGAAGACTCTGCTCACCCTGTGGAGACCCCACATGTTACTGAGGACGGTATAACAGTGAGTACATTGGAGGACACTCAGATACAAGTGTCTGGACAACCGCATGAAACCAACCTAACTTACCTGGAGACACTTGCATCCCAGAATACGGAGACTAACCTCTCTATGACTGGCTTGGGTACTACGGCTGCTCCTGGGTTGCCTGGAGTGACCCTTGCTCTTCCAACTGGAGTCACAACTAAGGATCATGCAATGCTTTATACGAGAGTGGATGTACTGGAGAGGGACGAGGCGGACCGCTCAGAACTTGGAGCTTTACAGAAAAATACAGGTACTGCTTGTCCTGCACATTACTGTTGACCTTTTCATAGGAAGTCTATCGTCAAGAATTGCCACATTTTGATTAACCCGTGTCTTGATAGAATGCCTGCCTGAGAGATTGCGGTATAATGTTATACACACTGGTTCAAGACCCCTGCGGGAACCAAGAAAAAATGTACAAATGAGTTTAAAAATGTTGTATAAACTATTAGAGAAAATAAAAGGTGCGCACCGCAATGTACACGTCTGTCGGAGACCGAAGTAAGCTGGATATAAAAGTTTTAGAAACAAAGCAGAAAAAAGTTTGGTAGCATGTTAGCCAACAGAAATAAAACACCAATGGGCTTGTGTGAGCAATACACATGTCGGATCTATTTAATTTAAGCCTGAAGCAGAACCCGCGTAGGTTGGAAAGCTTGCATTAACATCATGTATTTTTGTTGGCCATTAAAAGGTATCCTATCTACAAGATTACTTTGTCTCTCTTGCTGGGAACAATCACATTTTGATCTCCTGGCTAACACGATACCAGATCTTTGTCATTATACACATTCACAAGACATGCATTCAATCTCTGAGCATGTGAGCACATTTGTGACCCCTGCAAGACGTGTCCGCCACATTACTGCACCACACTTCAATGTAGATGAACACTTGCATTATTTTATTTTTTGCTCCAGATTTCATGCTTCTGTAGTTTTTATCACATTTGTAGTAAAACCGCTGCAAACACACATACTTATTATTTTGCCATGGTATAGCTCCCTGCACAGCATTGCACAGGTGAATAAAGCTTATAGCAACAACCTGCGACAAAAGTACACATCGTATTGGGGTTTATGTGTAGAAGGACCAGGGTATGGCTATTTGTCATATTACGGATTAGTCAGAAAATTGCTCATTGAGTTATTGAAAGAGAACTGCGCCATTGCCATATGTGATGAGTGTTATAATTGCCTATTAGAACCCCTCTTCAATGACTAGTATGCAGAAGGACTGAAACCAAATCTTGCGTACAACTAAGCTGCTTTTTGGTCTTCGTACATTTCACAGTGGTGCAACAATTGTCTGCTGGAAAGTTGTGTTGTTTTTTTTAAAATATAAGCCCTACCTGGAAATGGAGCCCTAGTTACATTACATTAAAAATTTTAATTACATTACATTAAATATTGGAATACATTACCTAGCAGGCTTGGCCTAGGTCCTTCGGCAGTCATCGGCTATCCACACAGGATCTTTGTCTGCTTAGAGGATTCATAAATCCCGTCCATAAAGCGATGGCTGTGATTGGTTCTTCGAGCGCTGCATTGATTGGCTGAGCAGCGCTCGAAGAACCACTCACAGCCATTGCTTTGAGGAGGCGGGATTTATGAATTGGCTGAGCCGCTGCTTAATTAATTCATAAATCCTGCCTCCACTAAGTGATAGCTGTGATTGGCTGAGCAGCGCTCGAGGAACCAATCAATGCAGCGCTCTAAGAACCATTCACAGCCATCGCTTTGCGGGATATATGAATCCCGTAAGCAGGAAGTGATGCTGTGTGGCCCGCTGAGGACGTTGGGAACTGCACCGGACTCTGGAGAGCAGCGGGAAGGACCTGGACCAAGCCTGCTGGGTAAGTAAATAAGACTTAGCGCCTCGTTTGGGGCAAAAATTAATATAAGACAGAGTCTGTTTTTTGGAACACTGTGGAATTGACATACTGTACTTCCTTCTTGTAGATAACCTACAGGAGAAACTGAGCAACCTGAGCAGCGAGATGCAAGACTTGAAAGGAGGCACTGATAAGGTGAGACAGAAAATAAAACTATTATGGCAGGTATTCAGCTGCAAGGGCAAAAACAGGTTTTTAAAGGTAGGTTGACAAATTTGTTGGTGCCCATAACACAGTTTGCCCCTGTACCACACACACTTTATCACAGAATTTTTAATAGGTTGATTTTAGGGGGCTTGTGATTTTACACCTGGTAAGTCTACAATGGCTAATAGTAATAGAGCCGCTAATGCCTAACAGTGTTTCCTATGTGATTTTTGTATTTATCTTTCTACCATATAAATTCATGATTTACTAATTCTCTTTTGTTGTCAGTTGGACCAACTGCAGAAAGCAATAGAGCCGGTAGGGACCTCCCAAAATAATGACCACAAGTTGGAGGAACCAAGCCTCAAGTAAGTAAAGAGACTGGGAGCAAAGTCAGAGTTGGCACGGCAGAGAGGATACCTGGGAGAGATTTTTTTTTTCCCCCAGACTATTGCATTGTATTACTCGCCCATTGCAGCATGCTCCAGATTCATCAACTGGGCTCGTGTCCTGTTGGTAAGTCTGCTGTTGGCTAGAAACCAAGCCATGTAGGGGCCTCGTGTAGCGCACAGTGTTAAGGCAGCAGTATGCAATGGATTCAGTGTATTTATTCAGATGGCCCGGCGTATTTACGCAAGTAAATAGCTGCATATATATGCTTGTGTGACTAAAGTCTTAAGAGCTTATTTAGACGGGCATATATCAGTCGAGCTACATCCAGCCCCTGCCATTGCAAACAGGGGAGAGGGGGCGCGAGCTCAATGCACTAGCTCCCGTTCCGCCTCCTCCCCTTGCAGCGAGGGGCAGCGTATATCGGTCGGGCGTGAAAACTCGACCGATATACGCCCGTCTGAATAAGCCCTAAGGGTGTGATTACACATCTTGAAATAAATCAATGTGCAGATTTTAGTTTGGCTTTCCACTCATTGCATTTCAGAGAATGATTCCACAGCTAACATATATGTTCACAGTTTCCACAACAAATATCACATGTATTAACCCTTTCCAATCCACTGTCTGACATCTGAAGACATTATGATTTAAGGCTGTACAGCTCCGATGTTGGAAGACGTCCGTCGGGGTTCTCTTACTGTATATTGCCAGCCTCTCTGCTGTCGGAGCCTATCTAACGTATCGCCTCATGCAGTACTGGCTTTAGCCAGTAGATAGCACCATTCTATAATGGAAGAAAAAGAGTAAGACCCCCTAGGAAAACCAGGATATAAATTGGATTTGAAAGGGTTAAAACCTGTAGTATGACTACTTGAATGTGGACTTTTTTTGTTGTAAGTAAATGGAGTTTGTTAAGGCCATGACGACATGTTTTTGGTTTGTATGGAGGGTGAATTGAGATCTTTTCTTTAACTCATGTATTGATAGAATGCCTGTGAGATCGCAGTATAATGTAATACTATGGGAACTAAGAAAAAATGTAAAAATAAGTTTTAAAATAAAATAAAATCAAACCCCTTTTCCTATATTTATAATAAAGAAAAAAAAAAAAAAAAAAACCCCAAACATATTTGGTTTTGCTGCATGCATAAAAATCGATCTATCAAAGTGACACATTATTTATCCCGCTTGGTAAAGGTTCACCAGAAAAAAAAAAATACAGACCGCTAGAATTATGCTTTTTTTTTTCTTTTTTTTGGTCATCCCATCTCCAAGAAAAAAAAAGCTATCAAAAAGTCGTATGTACTCCAAAATGGTAGCAATTAAAACTACAGGACCTCACCCCCCCCCCATCCCCCCAAAAAACCAAGTACTTGCACACTTATGTTGGTGGAAAAATAAAAAAAAGGTATGCCTGTCAGAAGATGGCGAAAAATGATTTTATGTTTCAAATGTGGCATCATCGCAATCACCCACAGAATAAACTTATGTTGTTTTTGATGCAGTGTATACGCCATGAAAACAAAACTTCCCCAAAGATGGTGGAATTTGTTTTTTTCCATTTCACTCCACTTAGAAATTTTCAAAGTTTTTGCAATAAATCATATAGTTCATTAACTATTACTATTAGTAACATACATAGTAATATAGTATGTAAGGCCGAAAACACACACATGTCCATACAGTTCAGCCTATTAACCCCCGATGTTGATCCAGAGGAAGTCAGAAAAAAACCCAAATGAGGTAGAAACCAATTTTCCCCATTTAAGGGAAAAAATTCCTCCATGATTCCAATCTGGCAATCGGAATAATTTCCGGATTACCGACTCTTCTGAAGTTATTAATGATTATAACATGTAATACTGTTACACTCAAGAAAGGTGTCCAGGACCCTTTCTCTTTTAGTGAGTTCACCATCACCACATCCTCAGACAGAGTTCCATAGTCTCACTGCTCTTACAGTAAAGAACTCTTCTATGTCGGTGTAGAAACCTTCTTTCCTCTAGACCACATGTGTCAAACACAAGGCCCGCGGGCCGAATCCGGCCCGCTGCCTTGTGTTATGTGGCCCGCGGTGTGCCGACGGCCGCTCACCACTGTAGTGATTACCAGCTGGGGTGCCGCAGCTCCCCGCTGGTAATCACACTGACAGCGCTGATCCCTTCTCCCCCGAGTCCCCTGCTCTTCAGTTCCGCAGGAGAGGACTCAGGGAGGAAGCGTGCCGTGCTGCTCACTGATGTCAGTGCACACCCGGACGCATATGAACTTTTTCCACAAGACTTCTGCACTTGTCAGCAATTCCAGCAATCTGATTGGGGAATCAGCCAACCCAGAGAACCAAACAACCAATCAGGTTGCTGGAATTGCTCAATAGTGCAGAAGTCTTGTGGGAAAAGTTCATATGCCACCCGGGCTCAGCACCGTTCGTAAGCACATGGCTGGGGAAGGGGGAAGTTAATATTGCTGCTGGGGGGTGAGGGTTAATATTGTTGTTGCTGGGAGAAGGTTAATAATGCTGATTGCTGCCGGGGCTGAGGGAGTTAATATTGCTGGTGTGTTGGGGGGTGGGGGTGGGGGTTAAATTGTTGCTGGCAGGGGGTTAATATTGCTGCGGGGGTCGGGTGGGGTGGTAATATTGCTGGTGGGGGTGAATATTGTTGCTGGCAGGGGGTTAATATTGCTGCGGGGGTCGGGTGGGGGTGGTAATATTGCTGGTGGGGGTTAATATTGCTGCTGGGAGGGGGTTAATATTGTTGCTGGCAGGGGGTTAATATTGCTGCCGGGTTGGGAAGGGGAGGAGGGGGGGGGGGGATGTGTTAATATTGCTGCTGGGTGGGTGGGGGTTAATACTGTTGCTGGGAGGGGGTTAATATTGGTGCAGGGGGGAGGGGTTAATATTGCTGGTGGGGGTTAATGTTGCTGTGTGGGGGGGTTAATATTGTTGCTGGGAGTGGGTAATATTGCTGCTGGGAGGGAGTAATATTACTGTAGGGGTCGCTATTACTACTGGGGCCACTGTGGGGATCGCTATTACTAACTGGTCTACTGTGGGGGTCAATATTTTTACTGGGGCCACTATCAGAGTCACTATTACTACTGCGACCACTATGGGGGTCACTATTAGGGCTCGTTCACTCGGGCGTAATTGCATTTCGGTCGCACAAATACGCTACGTATTTGCGCAATCGAAAATCGCTTATGCCTGCGTATTTGGGCACGCAGAAAAGAACGCAGATGGGCCCCTGAGATGGTGCGCAAATATGCATTGAATACATAGGCTTCCTGCGCAGTCACCACGTATTTGCGCAGCCCATTCACTTCAATGGCCTATCGGGGTGCGTAGTTTGAAACAATATAGGTCATGCTGTGTGAGAATATACATTATGTGAATGAAATCATTGACATCAATGGCTTCTGTTCTCTGCATATTATGTATGCAAATACGCTGGTGTGAACGAGCCCTTACTAGACTGTCTTACAATCGGCCCTTTGAAGTTCACCAAAAACCTGATGTGGCCCTCGGTGAAAATGAGTTTGACACCCCTGCTCTAGACGTATCGAGTGCCCTCTTGTTACAGTCACAGTCCTGGGTATAAACAGGTGATGGGAGAGATCTCTGTATTGACCCTGAGATGATATATATAGTTATTAGGTCGCCCCTTAAGTTATTAACTTAATAACCCCAATTTTGATAGCCTCTCTGAGTATTGTAGTCCGTCCCTTCCACTTATTACTTTAGTTTCCCACCTTTGTACCCGCTCAAGCTTTGATATTTCCTTGAGTACTGGTGCCCAAAACCATACATAATATTCCATGTGTGGGCTGACCAGTGACTTGTAAAGAGGAAGTACCATGTTCTCATCAGGTGCCCCCAGACCTCTTTAGATGCATCCTATGATCCTGTTTGTCTTGGCAGCAGCTGTCTGACACTGGTTGCTCCAGTTAAGCTTACAGTTAACTTAGGGTTAGAGTTAAAGCCCTATTCACCCACATGGTATTGTATATTGCTGTGGAACTTTGGCTCCCCTTCTGCAGCCAAACTTTTTCAGCAATCCTACTGTGTGAATTCGCCCTAAATGTCTCATTCTTTTCCCAAGTGCCACCATCCAAGAAATTGAAAAGGAGCTGTGGGAACTTCGTAAAATACAAAAGCAGGAAAAACCCACCATGGAGCCATCAGCAGCGGATAAACCACAATATCTACAAAATCAGGTGAATGGTTTGCAGGAAATATGCAGCAGGACACACATAGCTGCCATATATTTTCACTGCAACTCTAGGCCATGCTTGCTCACCCCTCTCCATTGAGGACTGTAGAATAACTTCTTGATATGGGGCTGGCGGCAGCATCGCACTGTGCGCTAGATACACGAGAGGGCAATGCGCAATTTACCCATTTAAAACAATGGGACTAACTCTGCGATCCTCCGCAGCAGCTGTCAGCCATGGCGGAGAATCACTACTTCCCCGAAGTGATGCATGGCGGTTTTGATACAAATAGGCCTTGCATCCGTGGGGAAGTCGCATGTCAGCGAGTGCGATATCAAGCCGTGATTCACCGCCTGATCTAGCACTCGCTTGTGTGAACTTAGGCTAAGGCCTCGTTTACACAATCGTGATTTTTAGCGCAGAATAGGCGCGTGAAAGATCGCATCTAAAATGGTAGCATCTAAAGTCTGTGCTGCGAGAAAAGATAGGACCTGACTAGAGATGAGCGAGCATTGCCCTTAGCGAGTACCTGCCCGCTCGAGAGAAAAGGTTCCGGGTGCCGGCGCAGGGGAGCAGTGAGTAGCGGCAGTCAGCGGGGGGGGGGGGGGGGGGGGAGAGAGGGAGAGAGAGATCTCCCCGCTCTCCCCTGCAGCTCCCTGCGCGCCGCTGGCACCCGAACCTTTTCTCTCGAGCGGGCAGGTGCTCGCTAAGGGCAATGCTCGCTCATCACTAGACCTGACCCATCTTTGCTGCGTGATGCGCAGGAGTTTCCATTGACTCTTATCAGAGCTGGATAACAAGAATTCCTTTTTATATTTCTCAGTTCTGATTCCAAAATGAGTTTTGAAATGGGATCAAATGAGAGCACGAAATTTAGGGAGCATTTTCTTCTTGTCTTTTTAAATTTGCTCATTCACCAAATTTTGGGCAACAGTGAAAATATTTAGTCTGTAACTCCAGATATTGCCCCTGTGTATTAGCCTTAGTCTTTTTTCCTGGTGTTTGTTGGTTTTTCACAATCTTTCTTAACATTTCATTTTGCTCTTGTAGGATGGAGAACTGATTAGTCACATCCAGAAAACCATGTCGCAGCTGCAAGAAGAATGCGAGCAGCTGACAAGAACAACCGGATCTTTAATTCAGGACCATGAGCAGAAACAGCGACACATTGATGTGAGGGCGTTCACAGCCCATGTTATTGCTCTAGTTTATCCTTACATACCCTAAGGCTAACTTCACACGGGCAAGCGCGATATGGGGCTGTGATTCATGGCATGATATCACGCTCGCCACCGTATGAATTCCCCGCGGATGTGAGGTTTGTTTATATCAAAACTGCCTTGCATCATTTTGGGGATGTAGCAGTCCTTGTTTTCAATGGAAGACCTTGCATCGTATGCACCTGGCACGTGGCGCGATGCTGCCGCTGGCCCCATTAAAAACAATTGGCGCTGCCATGCAAGAGCATGTAGAAAGATAGAAAATACTGCGATTGGTTTCCTGCATCGCAGTGCCAAGCAGGAAAACGTCACTCATGTGTATGACCCTATTCAAAAGAATGGCGTTCATATCTGTGCATCTCATAAAGCACAAATCTCACGTGATTATTTTCGGCCGTGTGAAGGCGGCCTAACCTAGAGTTACCCTTATACATTAGAATAAAGTTGATGAAAATGGCTATCATCAGCCAAAACAATCGTTTGTCAGGTGAAGTTGAACAACGAATGATCCTTTTTAGCCGACCGATGACAGACTATCATCCTCTGGAAGGAAGTCAGCTATGTTTCAAACTTTCAGCTTATAGTTGGTTGAAAGATTTTTCATTCTCCTGAAAGACCTTTCATCCACGAAAAACATTCCCCAATAGGATCAAAGCGGTGTATAAAGTGCAATGTTCCGGCTCAAATGAGCCTTTTTCAAGCATACAAATAGCCACAATATCCCTATATATATAATATCTCTGCTCCTTATAAGCCAATTCCCGATGCGATTAATTATGATTAATTAAAATCAGCAGCCCAAGACCCATCACAGATCACATTTAACAGACCTTTCTATCCACCCGTGCAGAGCTGTATTGTGTAATCCTGTATGCATCGGCAATTCGTATTTTATGATGTGCAGACGTATATTTTAAAAGTTTTTGTAGAGGTTCCTGTGGTGGGGGCTGCATGGTTGGAGGATCCGCGGTCATCGAGTGGTAGCTTACCATTCTCTTTCAAAAGAATACAGTTTTCTGGCATATCCGCTTCTTGGATGGAGATTCAGGATCTTTGGAAATAAAAGGGGGGTCTGCCATTAAAGGGGTTGTCCCACGCTGAAACGGGTTTTTTTTTTTTCAATAGGTCCCCCGTTCGGCGCGAGACAAACCCAATGCATGTGTTAAAAAAAAAAAAACGTTTAGTACTTACCCGAATGCCCGCGCTGCGGCGACTTCTTCCTTACCTTAGCAAGATGGCCGCTGGGATCTTCACCCACGATGCACCGCGGGTCTTCTCCCATGGTGCACCGTGGGCTCTGTGCGGTCCATTGCCGATTCCAGCCTCCTGATTGGCTGGAATCGGCACACGTGACGGGGCGGAGCTACGAGGACCAACTCTCCGGCACGAGCGGCCCCATTCACCAGGGAGAAGACCGGACTGCGCAAGCGCGTCTAATCGGGCGATTAGACGCTGAAATTAGACAGCACCATGGAGACGGGGACGCTAGCAATGGAACAGGTAAGTGAATAACTTCAGTATGGCTCATAATTAATGCACGATGTACATTACAAAGTGCATTAATATGGCCATACAGAAGTGTATAACCCCACTTGCTTTCGCGGGACAACCCCTTTAAGTGCAATTTGTGAGTGGTGCTACCCGGTCATGGAAAACTATGTGCCTTAGCACCCCAGTGCAGTGGTTCCCGTGACATGGTGGGTCCGCCACGGGCAGTGTGCTGTATTGGCACTGTGAGTACAAGAGATGAGAGATGAGCTCCTGTGCGGATTGGCACGCTTTTGCAATCAGTTGGTTGATACAACACATATGCTGAAACCTGAGTTGCTATGGATGCTGAAATAGCTTGCAGATGTGAAGGTAGATAAACTCTTGCATTGACTGGCGGATGTTGCGCACACCTTGACTGATTGGTGGATTTCACACGTGTGCATTTTACTGAAGGCTGAGTTGCTGTGGACGCTGTATTGACTCATGGTTGCGTACAAAAATGCACAAGTGCCGTTTATGATGGACTAAATGATGGACGTGGCTATGAGGAAACTGTCGATACATTTTGATGACGGGGATCTGAAGACCGGCAGCCCTCCCACAGGATTACACAATATGGCTCTGTATTTGTGGATAGAAATGTCTGTTAAATGTGATGGATCTCGCTCTGCTGATTTTAATTAATCACATGGGGGATTGGCTCATGGGGAGCAGGTATGCATGTACACGCGTTGTCAAAAAGGATCCCTTCCCTAGAAGAAGTTGTCAGAATCAAATGCAACTTACTTGATATAAGTAAGTGATTACAATAGGAGAGCCAAAGGAGAATTTATTGTGGAAAGCTGAACACTTGAATGGAGGCTCTAGTACCCTGTTGTACCGCCTCTAGCTTGGATAGAAGATGTGATACGGGCGGGCATGGAGGCTCTAGTACCCTGTTGTACCGCCTCTAGCTTGGATACAAGATGTGATATAGGCAGGCATGGAGGCTCTAGTACCCTGTTGTACCGTCTCTAGCTTGGATACAAGATGTGATATAGGCAGGCATGGAGGCTCTAGTACCCTGTTGTACCGCCTCTAGCTTGGATACAAGATGTGATATGGGCGGGTATGGAGGCTCTACTGCCCTGTTGTACCGCCTCTAGCTTGGATACAAGATGTGATACGGGCGGGCATGGAGGTTCTAGTACCCTGTTGTACCGCCTCTAGCTTGGATACAAGATAACGAAAAGTCAGATTAATAGCACTCCAAAGGCAGAGTAAGATGGTGTAATAAAGGAATGTGATGGTGTAGACTCACCCCAGACGTAACAGGACCCTCAGAAGGACCCTGGTACATTGAAGAATCCTAGTTAGCAGAATAGATGTATCAGATGATTACGTCCAAAAAGGGGATCCATTCACACTGGTCTTGGCAATATCCCTGAGGTAGGGTGGGCATTGAGGCTCTAGTACTCTAGGTGTCTCGGATGGCCCTGTACATGATCTATTGGTGATAAATCTGGTGACCGGGCAGCCACGGAAGTGTGACAATGTTGTGGGGACATTCCTGTGACCCCCCCCCCCCCCCTTGTGTGCCCGGCTGACCATTATCCTGCTGCCTCCTGGAAGCCGCCATGAGAGGAACACATGTGGCTGCAGGATGTCCTGAATATATCACTGATGCACACCGCTGGCACCCGAATCTTTTCTTCCAAGCGGGCAGGTACTCTCTAAGGGCAATGCTCGCTCGAGTAACTGCCCTTAGCGAGTATGCTCGCTCATCTTTAGGCTTCACTCTTCTTCATACTCCTTCAGTCTTACATCACTATATCTTCACTCTTCCTATAGATCCTTTACCAGACGGTGGAGAATCTGGACATGAAAAAACTGGACAAAGAAATCATCGGGCTGCAGTTTGATGCGGTGAGGCTGTAGTTGTGTAACTTTGTGGTTTATTTACAATTACTAGCGCTAAATCTGCTTTGTTTTTATGTGCGTTCATGCCTGTTAATAGTTGTTGAATGCTTTACATTCCTTCCTCTCTCACTTTGTTCTGCTACTTAAGTCTGATGATCTCTAAGCTTTCACCTTTATCTTATGTGGATTATTCTTTGCTATGGCTGAACAGAAAGCAGACAAGCGTATATTGGAAAGTAAAGTGAGCCGCACACATTTTGATGCCACCACAGAACACCTAAGTAGAATGGTACAAGAGCTGCTTGGCAAAGTGAATGCCCAGGAGCAAGACTGGCAAAGACTACTGGAGAAAATCAATGCGGAGATGCAGAACAAAGTGAGTAAATATTCGATTCAGTCTGGGTTCCACTCACATATCCTTGGGGCACATAGAACCTGCGTTGTAATTAAAGGGGTTGTCTCAGCATAAAAATATTGATGGTGTATTGCTAGTATATGCATTTGACTGGTGAGGATTCAAGTGCTGTAACTCTTGTCAAGCGCTATTATAAAATTGTATTGACACTAAGACTCCATGCACACAGCCATATCGGAAACTGCTTGCGTAGTGAATCACGTATTGTCACGTTTTTGCTCACACATGCCCACGCATGTAGAGTGTATTTCCCTCCGACATCATGACAGCATATGCTGGAGGTTGCTCACATGCTGACCTGAAGGGACAGGAAGAGGCAGAGCATAAAAGAAACCTCCCCTCCACCAAACACCAGTGTTTTCCTATCCCTCCAGGACAGCAGCAGCAAAGCTCCAGCGTATGCTGTCACGTGCCGCCGGATCCGGACTCACCAATGGCGGCGGGCGGCATCGCTTCTGGCAGCCCTGCTTACATCAGTGGAAAGGACCTCACCTCGGTACTAACCGGGAACTGCGTGGGCCTGGGTACAAGGTGGGCTTTCCGGCACCACCACGGCCGTCCTCCAGGCGGCGGACGCTACCTCAGGGTCTTCCAGCCTCAGACGATGACGCGAGATGCTCCGCAAGGGGAGGGAGCGGGGCCTAGCATGGCTAGGCGCCAGATTCAAAGTTTAAATGCCTCCTGCACTAGGAGAAGGCTGCTGGTGCCTAGTACATGCTGGGAATCGCTCCTAAGGACAGGATTCTGATCCCACAAGCGCAGGATGTCGGCCAGAGAGGACCCAGACAATCTCCAAACTGTAAGTGGTGCTGTGGGCCAACCTATAGACACCTGGCTTACACTTTCCTTACTAATAGAGTTCTCCCTTGTCATTTCAGGACAGGGATACTCAAAAACCTAGGGAGGCTAGGAGGAGAAGTAAAAAGTGTCTAGTATGCTTAGCAAAACCTGACGACTCCTATGCTAAAACATTATGTGCTTCCTGCTCAGCAAAAGTTCTGCAGGAAGAAAAATCTTCCCTCATGTTCGAAATCCGGTCGGTCGTCCGGGAATATGTACAGTCCTCCCTCTCAGAACTCCAACCAGGGCCCTCGGGGGACACAAGAAGGTCCGCTCCAGCAGTGTCTGAGACTGACTCTGACATAGCGGAAGAATTTGATCTGGAAGATCTTGGTGAAGTGTCGCAGGGGGAGAAAAAATATCTTTTTTCCGCCACTAACATGGATCAATTACTAAAAGCAGTTTGCCATGCAAGTGGAGGAAGAAGTGCAGCAACCTCGCACAGCGCAGGATGACATGTTCGCGGGTCTGATTCCACAACGTAAATCTACATTTCCTGTAAATGCCACACTTAAGCAGTTGATCCTTAATGAGTGGAACTGTGTGGATCAAGCTCCATTAATTTCCAAAGAATTTAAGGAGCGTCTTTTATTTGCAGATGAAGTGGCTATCTTTGACGAAATGCCAAAGGTTGACACAGCTATCTCTATGGTGTCTAAGAGAACTGGGCTACCCTTAGAGGATACGTCCCACTTAAAAGATTCTATGGACAACAAAGTGGACATGACCATGCGAAAGGCTTGGTCCACGTCCAGTCTGATTATGAAGTCTAACATTACGGCCACTTTGGTGGCTCGCTCCATAGCCGTTTGGCTGGATCAACTTGCTTCCTTGATTGACCAGAAAGCCTCCAGAGAAGAGATTGTGGGCGGCATCCCTCTGCTCCAGATGGCAACGGGATTTCTGGTGGATGCTTCTATGGAGACGGTCCGCTTTCGAGCCCGCATGGCAGCCCTATCCAACGTGGCCAGAAGGGCAGTTTGGGTAAAGGAGTGGTCAGGAGACATAACCTCCAAGAATAAGTTGTGTACCTTACCCTTTCGGGGTTCACCTATTTTCGGACCGGACCTGGATTGCGTGCTAGGAAAGGCAGCAGACAAAAACCAGGGACTGCCAGCCATCAGACCTCACAAAAGACCCTTCACTCCACGTCCCTTGACTACAACTTGCTAAGGGAAAGGAAAGACCGGAAGGTGGTCTTATCCGAAGGGAGGAAGGAGTAAGGCTTCCTCAGCCTACATCTCCATGCCCATTGGGTGGAAGATTAGTTCATTTCTGTACCAGTTGGCAAAACATAACTACTAATGAATGGGTTTTACATCTTGTGGCGGAGGGCTACAAGATTGAGCTAGAATCTCACCCTCCGAATAGATTCATTTTAACCTCGGTACAGTCTCCAGCCCTAGAGCAGGCTCTACTTAAGGGTGTACAGAACCTGCTGGATCTCTGTGCGGTTATCCCTGTCCCTAAAAGGGAATGGGGGTAATGGTTTTACTCCCCTGTTTTTTTTCTGGTTTTTAAACCAGATGGTTCGCATCGCACCATAATTAATCAAGGAATTAAACAAATTTATTGAGTATACAAAAATTAAAATGGAGACTATCAGAACCGCAACCCCCATGATTGGTAGGGATTGTGTAATGGCTACGATTGACTTGAAGGATGCGTATTATCACATCCCCATCTACGTCAACTCGCAAAGGTTCCTGAGATTTGCACTGAGAGTGGAAGGGGATATCCGTCCCTTCCAATTTATCTGCCTCCCCTTTGGAATTTCCTCCGCTCCATGTTTTTTTTTTCCAAAGTGGTGATTGAAATGATAGCTTTTTTGCTCAATTGCGGGATTATTATCATTCTATATCTGGATGATTTCCTGCTGGTGGCAGATTCTCCGACCATTCTGAGATCACACTTGAGTTCTGCACTTCAGCTATTTTAGGACCTGGGCTGGATCATTAATAATCTGTAATCCCACATGGAACCGAAAAAATTCTTAGGAGTCCTTTTGGATTCCGATCTCCAAAGTTCGTCCAGCCCATTTTAGATGAATGTTCTGCTCTATATAAAAAATCTAGAGTATCAATAAGAGAGGCGATGCGGATCCTGGGGTTAATGACTTCATGCATTGGTGTGGTTCCCTGGGCCCAATTCCACAGCCGTGACCTCCAGGCACTTATCCTCCAGAACTGGGACACAGTCACAGTCCTCACTTGACAAAACAATCCCTATTTTCGCTAGGGCTAGATCCTCACTCCGTTGGTGGTTGTCCTCAGACAACCTTTCGCAGGCATCCGAATGGAATCTGGACCCTGCGCTAATAACTGATGCCAGCGCCAAAGGGTGGGGGGCCCACTTTGAAGGTGGTCATATACAGGGTACATGGGACCCTCATGAGAGATCCAGTTCATCTTACTTTAGAGAACTTAATGCAGTTTGGAAATCCCTATGTAGCCTGCAAACAGTGTTCGGGATGAAGCACGTGAGGATTTTTTCCGATAACATGACGGCAGTGTCACTCATTCGCCACCAGGGTATCACCAGAAATCCTCTACTTCAGCATCTGGCGGGAAGGATCCTTCAGTGGGCGGAACTTACAACCAGGTCACTGTCAGCATTCCACATAAAGGAGACGAGAATTCAGCCGCGGACTTTCTAAGCAGGAAGAAAGTGGACCAAGGAGAGTGGGGACTCCATCCCGAGGTGTTCAGCCTACTCGTGACAAAATGGGGGGTACCTATTTGCGTCAAGCACAAATATCAAGTGCCGTCTTTTTTCTTTTCCTGAGGCTCGGAAAAGCAAGCCTTAGGCACGGATGCTCTCCCTTAACCCTGGATTTGGGACTTAGCTTACGCTTTTCCCCCTTTTACCTTTTGATTCCGCTCCTCCTAAGGAAATTACTGCGGTCAAGCCTGTCATTCATTCTAGTAGCGCCTTATTGGCCCAAAATACCTTGGTTTCCTCTCCTGGGATCTCTGTCAATGGGAGAGCCTTTCCATCTTCCGTCAAGACCAGATCTATTGCTACAGGGTCCCCTCCTTTACCCAGAGGGTCACAAGTTCAGGCTTATGGCCTGGATCTTGAACGGGTAAAATTCTTAGGAAAGGGTCTATCTACTAATGTAGATTAAAATTCTCAGAATGGATAGGTCAGGACATCCAGCAGTTAGACCAGCCGGACATCCGTAAAATTCTAGATTTCCTCCAGGCGGGCCTGGATAAAGGGTTTAGTCCAAATACCCTTAAAGTCCAAGTGGCAGCTTTGAGGGCATTCTTTGATCTCGCACTTGCTGAGCACAGGTGGATTAGGAAATTTCCTGGAAGGGCGAGTAGGCTGCATGCATTTACAAGGCTTACGGCACCCCCCTGGGATCTGACCATAGTTCTTCAGGCCTTCTGCGATCCCCCGTTTAAACCTCTTAGAGACCTATCCATCGGCTTGCTGACGTATAAGGTAGCCCTCCTTGTGGCAGTCACGTCGGCTAGGCGTGTGGGTGAAATCCAGGCCCTTTCACAGAGGCCCCCATATATGACTATTCACCCCGACAAGATTGTATTTTCTTTTAGACCCTTCTTTTTAACCCAAAGTCTTGTCAGACTTCCACGGAGGCCTGCCAATCGTTATTCCAGCCTTTTGTCAAAACTTCAAAAATGAAAAGGAGCAGAAGCTCCATAATCTTGATGTTAAAAGAGCTGCACTAGCATACCTTGAGGTGATAGAACGTTTCAGTAAGACTGACAAACTTCGTTCAATTTCAGAGGCAGGCCAAAGGAAGGGCCTCTTCTAGAGATTTGATTGCCCGGTGGCTCAGGTGAGCTGTCAAGGAGGCTTACAAGGCCAAGGGCATCCTTGCAACATCTGTAAATAAATAAATAAAAATGCTGTACATACGCAATGTAATTGCATATGCACTGCGTGCCAAACGCACCCGTAGAAAACAATGCAGCGGTAAATTAGAACATGCTGCGTATATTTCCTAAGAAAGCTTTGTGTCTCTAATTGTCTTGTCAGCGCTGCTCAAATTTTTCAAAAGGTGCACAAACCCTAAGCGGTATAGTACTCTCCCAGTGCCACTCTCTCTTCGCTCTAGTAATCGCAGGGGTTCACCTTGGTCAGGCGTTTTTTTAAATTGGACAATTGGATTTTCATGACCTATGTGAGCTGGTGCACCACCGATGTTTGTGCTGAGGCAACCTCTAAGGCCATTGTCAAACAAACGTATTTGCCTGTGCAATATGAAGTGTATAGAACCCATTGGTTTCAATAGGTTTGTTCACAAAAGCGTATTTTGCGCTCGTATTTCAGTCACACACAATACGCAGCAGGCTCTATCTTCCTGTGCATTTGCGCATGGAAAAAAAACACATTTTGCATTAACGTAATTGCCCATTTCAATGAATGGGAGCGTGTGCAGAAAGTACAGTACAACATGCACATGCGCCCATCATACAACTGCGAGCGTGAATGTGCTTACACTTGTGTGACCCTAAACTAAAGTTGAACAGCCTCCTCTTCCTCCTCCAGCATCATGCAAGGACAATTAAATGGCTTGTACCTGGTTGAAAAGTGATTGATAAGGTGAAGAAATGACTATTAATGAGACTGAATTCTCCTAATTGCAAACTTACAAGAATGTACATAAGCCTAGCAATTGGAACAGAGCTGACCGCTTCCTGCAAAACTCAACTGGGTGCACCAGTGAACCAGCCCAACAACCGCTAGTCGGTAGGGATCCCAGGTTGTAGATTCCCGCTGATCTACTGTTGATGGCCTAGATATACCATCAATAGTTTACAACTCTTTACAAGTGGCATTAGGGTCTTCGAGCTTCTTAAGCACTGGGGACTGGGTGCTACTGATACCCATGTACGCCCTAAACCTGCATCACTACCCTCAGCACCGAACTCTATGATCATGATACAGGTTTCATCCAGTGGACAGATCAGGCTCCTGGCTTTTTAGGTGGCTTGCCCTTCCTTGGTAGTTTTCACAGATTTTAGGAGCTTCCTGCACAATCCTAGCTTATGGACAACTATGTTAAATCTACTGATGTAGCAGGACCGAACCTGTCAACTATTCTGTTCAATATAATATCTCCTGGATTAAAGATGTCTTCCTACCAAAATCGCTAATCTGCTATCCACTGGATAAGTGAGAATTGTTGGGGATCCAACCGCTGGGACCCCCCGATAATGAGATCACCACACTGAGGGGCCCTCTTAGTGAATGAAGTGGTGATGGACATGCGTGGTCACTGCTCTGTTAAAAGGGTTTCTCGTTCATATCCTTGGGACACTGCTTGGACTGTGGTTATAGCGCTTGCACTAGGGGGCAGACACTAAGTGGAAAAAGTTTTTGCTCCTCCTACCAGCTATACCCCTCCTGCAGGTACCAATCTAACCAGTTTTAGCTTGGTTTCCGTAGAAGCAGAGCTCTCCCTTACTGGTCCTTTTTTTTTTTTTTTCTGCAACTACTTTCGGGAATTCAGGGCAGGTACTAGACTCTCCCTATTTACCCCACTGAGGAGGGCTAACCACGTGGATCCAACCACCCTGTTGTATGTACAGCCCTCAGAGAAAAGAAGGAACAATCTAACACCAACTTGACCGTGAGCCGCCAGCCATAGCGTGCCCCCTCCAGCGAAAGCATTCTTTCCCTCTACAAAGAGTAGGCAAGTACTGGGGTGCACGTTGCTGGAGTATAGGAGTGACTTCTATGGATGGGTGAGTATGCTATCGCTATCTCTCTTGGAATTCGGCCACCTCTCCTGCTAGGATCCCTATCTCAGTTTTTCCCACCCGAGTTTGGCCCCTTTTCAGGACTCCTCTCTTGGTGCTCCCGCATTTTGCCATCCTTGGACAACGTGGTAGGCTCTGCCCACTCCCAACCACCCAAGCGCTGCTTCCGTGGGGGGCTGCTTTGACCAGACAGCAGCCTCTCTGCCTCTTTCTCAGCAGCGCACACTGCAGGCTTTTCAGCTGGTCCTGCTTGTCACTGGACCACATTTCCCGTGTATGGAGGGGTGGGAACCTCATTGCTATGGGCGTTTCCTGTAGCGGTGAGCTTACTAAGAGGCCTGTTTCACAGGGGCTGGGCTGCTACATTACTTGTCCAATTTGTGACTGCCCTTAAAGGGTTGGGCTTACAAACTCTCTCCAACCTATCATGGTGGTCTTTTAGGGAGGAGGTGTTCTCGCTGTCTCACTAAATTTTCATATGGGCAGTCTGAACCGCTCTGTGCTGACTGCTGCCCATCGAGACAGGCTGCTAGCGATCTGCCTACTTGTCACGCTTGCCAAAATACATGACTCTACCTTTTGCAGACACCCGTGATGAGAAGCTGGACTCTCATGATGCCTGAGGGTCTGAGCGATCACTCATTTATCACCTAGATAATAGATGGCTTTAGTGAAATAACCCCTTGAAATATCTCAGTAGGTTTATATACAGCAGTATTATGGAAACCATGCATTCCACATTGGGATATCCCCATTGTGGCCACTTCAGCACAGTGATTTGGGTTGCGTTGAGTATAACTGTAGGTTCTAACAGTTGAATGCATGACTTACAGCTGGATCGCATAGAACTCGAGCCATTAAAGAACATCTTGGAACAATGCTGGAGAGACCTTCGCCGACAGCTGCAGGAACATCCACCGCAGTATGAGGCTGACAAGGCTGCTGGCATCCGCAAGTGAGTCCTAGCCATACGTAGAGGGCATTGTGGGTGACGCTGAGTGGCATCCTGAGTGGCAGTCACACTTGATAAGAATCCTTGCTGACAGTGATGGGACGGTGGCTTACTCTAGATCAGTGTTTCTCAACTCCAGTCCCCATGGAACCCCTAGAGGTCATGTTTTCGAGATATCCTATAGTAAGAACACCTGTGGCAATGTCTGAGGTGCTGACAATAATTAAATCACCTGTGCAATACTGAGGAAATCCTGAAAACATGACCTGTGGGCAGTCCCTGAGGACTGGAGTTTGGAAACACTGGTCTAGATGAAGAGGGAGAGAGAATTATAAGGAGTACAGTATATTTTGTGCTTTCCCATTGACTTCATGAGTAACTGCAAATCTCCACTACATTGATCAATACGGCGATCCCTGAAGTGTTACAGACCCTCCGGATGGGATATTTTCACCATACAAAGGTCTTTCCTGGCCATTCTAACTCGAACTCCGACTCCACATACAATGTCACAGTCTGCACTTTGCTGGAAAATCCAGCCAATCCGTATATCCAGCAGCGCTGTCTGAGGCCGGTGGTACACGACCGGATTTGAATTGCGGAATCCAAGATTGTCACCCGCATGGGCAATCTGCGGTATTCCACATCCATTGAAAGAATAGAACAGTTGCATGTCTGCTCACATGAGCGGACAGCGATTGTGATTTCTCGCTTGTTGCATTGGGGGACACAGCCAAGACCGTGGGTATAGCTACTGCCACTAGGAGGCGACACTAAGCACATTAACTCCTCCTGCAGGGTATACCCCCTCCTGCCGACCTGAAGCTAATCAGTTTTTAGCTTAGTGTCGTAGGAGGCAGACGTCTTTGTCTGCGGACTTCTCTTTTTTAACTTTTTACTTTTTCTTTTTGATTTTTTTCCTTGCGGAATGACCAGGGCATAACGGGGAGGCAGGACTCTCCCCGTTAACCCACCGAGGGCGGCGAACAGAGGTGATATGCAACCCTCTGTTGTCTGCCGGGTCCCCTCAGAAGACAAGGAGGCACACTCGGCCACCAAACTGAGTGTGACCCGCCAGCCATAGAGCCCCCCGATATCCACGGTCCAACATCCCCTCCCCACAAAGGGAAGGCGATGGCGGGGAGGATGCTCTGCTGGAGCCAGGCTACCACCACTCGCACATCGGGAGGTAAGTATGCAGTTTTCTTATTTTTTTTCCCTCACGTGCATCCCGGCCCTGGCTACCCCTTCTCCTCTCCTCCTAACTTTGCAGGCCACCTCCGTGCCCCGCGGCAGGCTGGCGGCTCCCCACCATGCACCCCTTTGATCACCGGCCTGCCCCGCGGTCCGCTGCCTTGCCTGCCCCGCGGTCCGCTGCCTTGCCTGCCCCGCGGTCCGCTGCCTTGCCTGCCCCGCGGTCCGCTGCCTTGCCTGCCCCGCGGTCCGCTGCCTTGCCTGCCCCGCGGTCCGCTGCCTTGCCTGCCCCGCGGTCCGCTGCCTTGCCTGCCCCGCGGTCCACGGCCTTGCGTTCCTCCGGCCGCAGCCTTGCGTTCCACCGGCTGCAGCCTTGCGTTCCAGCGGGCCGCGGCCTTGCCGTCTTCGGGCCGCGGCCCGGCTTCTCACCGGAGCTAAGGCCCTTGCCTCCAGCGGCTCCCAGCACTACTCCGCGGTACGACGCGGGGCGGAGACTACCGGCGGTGCGGTAGTCTGAGGCACGCCGGCGGCGACTCCTGGGGCTCCCTGTCACCCTCTGTGGGGTTCCCCCGCAAGGCTATCGGCGGTGGATCCGGGGGAGCCGATTAATCCAGCTCCCGGCTCGGGCCTACACAGGCACGCCTCCGGGGGCGGAGCTCCATCAGCGCGGGCTCTCTCGCCCAATCAGCGAGCTGCGCGCCAAGAGGACAAGCCCCGCCCCCGCTTCCCTACCCAGAGCGGCCATCTTCTCTCCTGGGACTTGTGGTGCCACAGCAGCGTGGGTGGACACAGCCTGGACAGCCAGAACCCCTGTTGGACCGGGTAGGCTCTGCCCTAGCGGCAGCTCTCCTGCACATCTCCCCTGCACTATTCCCCTGCACTATTCCTCCTGCAATTTTTTTCTCAGCAGAGGCAGGTTGCGCAAACCACGCGCTGCACTATGTCCGACTCCAGAACCCAAGAGTCCGGACAGGGGACAGCCAGAGCGACGCACTACGCTTGCTCTCGCTGTAACGCTAAATTTCCTTGCGGGCAGGTAGAGCCGTACTGTACTGACTGTACCGCTCCTAGGCAGGCGCCCGTACAACCTAATACAGGCCCCCCGCCCATGCAGCCCTCACCCTCAGCAGAACCTGAGTGGGCCCGCTCCCTGGCGCAGGCAGTCTCTAACCTTATGCTTGCGTCTACCGCAATATTGGATAGGCTGGACCGCGCGGTTCCCCCTGGGCCAGACGTGCGCGGCGAAGATGACACTGTCAGAAGAGACTTGTCTCACGCTAGACCACGGAAGCGTATTAGACGACCAGGGTCTCGGGACTCCTCGGGATCTCCGGCATCACCAAACCGTGCCGACTCTTCCGGGGCGACTTCTCTCCCGCCCTCTAGGGAGAACAGTGAAGCCGAGGCCGAATTCTCAGACTACCTCTCGGACCTCGACGTCGAGGACGAGCAGTTGGCTAGCCTCTCCGAGACGGTAGACAGTCTGATAGTGGCGGTGCGGGACACTTTCCACCTCCAGGAGCAACCCTCCTCTGCGCCAGCGCCGTCCCTTTCTTTCCGGCGACCCAAGCGCTTGCCCAAGACGTTCCCGCCCCATGACGACTTTGAGGCGGTGCTGAATAAGGAATGGAAGTGCCCGGACAGACGTTTCGTAAAGCCGAAGCACCTGGACGTCCTCTATCCCTTCTCAGAGAATGTGACTAAAAGGTGGGCGCCGCCGCCTACAGTTGACCCGCCAGTCTCCTGCCTGGCGAAGCACACTACCCTACCCATGGCGGATGCTTCATCCCTACGGGATACACGTGACAGGAAGATCGACGCGCTAGCTAAATCGGCTTTTGAGGCAGTGGGGTCTGCTCTTAGTCCTACTTTCGCCTCCACTTGGGTTAGCAGGGCTATCGCCGAATGGTCTAAACAACCGCGCAGAGGCATACTAGACGGGTCTGCCCCAGAAGAAATGGCGGACATTGCTCGCCAAATAGAGCAGGCGGGCAGATTCATCTGTGAAGCTTCCTTAGATGCAGCAAGGTTTATGGCTCGAGCATCGGCGACGTCGCTGGCCACACGGCGCATCCTGCGGCTGAAGTCGTGGGACGCGGACGCATCCTCCAAGGGATCCCTGACGAACATCCCCTTTGTAGGACTACGACTGTTTGGAGCCAGGCTAAATGAGATCATCTCAGAAGCCACGGGGGGCAAGAGCACGCATCTCCCTCAAAACCGGCGGAGACAACCACCACCCCCACGACGCTCCAGTTTTCAATTCCGTTCCTTTCGCCGGAGTAGCCCGCGCGCACCGGAAACTAAAAGAAGTACCCAGGACCAGGCCCAGAAGAGAGGACCATCATTCAAGCCCAGGCCATCATGGCGTACCAAGGCCCAGCCCCCAAAGACCAGGAGGGATGGCCCTCGTACAAAGTCATCCGCATGAAAACCTGCCCCCACCCAGGGTGGACAGGGTGGGGGGACGGCTTTCCCGATTCGCCGCGGTCTGGCTGGCACAGATATCGGACGCCTGGGTACGGGAAGTCGTCATGGAGGGCTACACAATAGAATTCGCCAAATACCCTCCCGACCGCTTCTTCAGCTCCAGGACTCCTGGATCCTCACGGAAGAACGCTGCATTGCTTCAAGCAGTCCAAGTTCTTCTAGATCAAGGAGTCATAGTGCCGGTACCAAGTTCCCAACGATTCACAGGTTTTTATTCAAACCTATTCGTTGTACCGAAGAAAGACGGATCCGTGAGACCGGTCCTAGACCTGAAGAGGTTGAACCAATATGTGAAAGTGCGTCGCTTTCGCATGGAATCCATTCGAACAGTAATCGCGTCCATGGAACCGGGAGAGTACTTGTCATCGATCGACATAAAGGATGCCTACCTCCACATCCCCATCCGACCGGTTCATCAAAGATTCCTCCGGTTCACGGTCCAAGCCGAACATTTCCAATTTACCGCGCTTCCATTCGGCCTGGCAACGGCACCCAGGGTGTTCACAAAGATCTTGGCGGCAGTGGTATCTCTTCTCCATGCCAGGGGAATCGTCGCGATTCCATATCTGGACGACATAATGATAAAGGCCCCGTCATGGAGGGACAACATGGAGAGCCTCCGCATTACGATGGACACGCTGAACAGGTTCGGGTGGATCGTCAACCGTCAGAAATCGTCACTATCACCGGCTCAGAGCATGGAGTTCCTGGGCCTTCACTTCAACACGGTCCAGAACCGGGTGCTGCTTCCAGCTCCGAAGCAGCGCCTACTTCAGAAGCAGGTTCGCTCCTTGCGCGCCCGCCGCACAGTGACTATCCGTTACTGTATGAGGGTGCTAGGGCTGATGGTAGCGGCCTTCGAGGCAGTCCCATTTGCCCAATTCCACTCCAGGCCTCTGCAGTGGACTATCCTGTCGAGATGGGACAGGTCAGTGACATCGCTCGAGCGAAGAATCAGGATTCCGCCAAAGACGCATCGCGCCCTACGGTGGTGGCTGGATTCCCCACAGATACATCAGGGCCGATCCTTCATCCCCTACCGGTGGCAGATCCTGACCACAGATGCCAGCCTCTCAGGATGGGGAGGAACTTTACGGAACCTGGTAGCCCAGGGAACCTGGACCCGGCAGGAAGCCCAGTTACCAATCAACGTCCTGGAGCTTCGGGCCATATTCCGGTCACTGCAACACTTCTCGCAACAGCTGAAGGGTCTCCCAGTCCAGATACAAACGGACAATGCAACAGCGGTCGCCTACGTAAATCATCAGGGCGCCCAGTAGTGCTCATAGCCCCGGACTGGCCACGTCGGACCTGGTACGCGGAACTCGTCGACCTACTAGCAGACGCCCCGTGGCCGCTTCCTCTGCGAGAGGACCTGCTCCTACAGGGACCCCTCTTCCACCACAGTTTAGCCACGCTACGTTTGACAGCGTGGCTATTGAGGCCGAGGTCTTGAGAGCCCGCGGATTCAGAACCGGTCATCAGGACCATGATTAAGGCCAGGAAGCCATCCTCGGCCAAGGTGTACTACCGGGTGTGGAAAAACTTCCTACTATGGTGCGAACAGCGTGGATTCCATCCGATGCGCTTCTCCCTGGCGCGGCTCTTGTCGTTTCTTCAGGACGGCCTGGAAATGGGACTCATTCTGAGTTCCCTTAAGGGTCAGATATCTGCACTGTCCATACTCTTTCAAAGGCCATTGGCGGCTAGGTCAGCCGTGCGTACTTTTCTTCAGGGGGTTGCGCATGCCGCTCCACTGTACCGCTCACCGCTTCCCCCCTGGGACTTGAACCTGGTGCTCGATGCACTGCAGTCGCAACCGTTCGAGCCGCTGAGGGAAGTTCCGACAAGGATACTCTCCTGGAAGGTGGCTCTGCTGGTTGCTGTGACCTCCATCCGCCGAGTGTCGGAAATTGCAGCATTATCGGCAAAACCACCATTTACAGTCTTCCATCAGGATAAGGTAGTTTTGCGCCCGATCCCTTCGTTCCTGCCGAAGGTGGTCTCGGACTTCCATTTAAACGAGGATATCGTGCTGCCGTCGTTCTGCCCAGCCGCGGTTCACCCAAGAGAGAAGACTCTTCACAGGTTGGACTTGGTGAGGGCTTTAAGAATTTACCTAGAATGGACAGCGTCGTTCCGACGGTCTGATTCTTTGTTCGTAATCCCTGACGGACCAAGGCGGGGCCTGGCGGCCTCCAAGGTGGTCATTTCTCGCTGGATACGTCTGGCCGTGGTGGAAGCCTACCGCTCCAAGGACAAGACGCCACCGTTCCGGGTGACGGCTCACTCCCCAAGGGCGGTGGGGCTTCATGAGCAGTTCAAAATGGGGCCTCAGCTGCTCAAGTATGCAAGGCGGCGACGTGGACGTCGCTGCATACATTTTCAAGATTCTATCGAGTGCATACCTTTGCCTCGTCCGACGCCTCTCTAGGACGGCGAGTCTTACAGACGGCTGTTAACTGACCGCATGGGCATGTGCTCCCACCCCAAGAGGGACTGCTCTAGAACGTCCCACGGTCTTGGCTGTGTCCCCCAATACAACGAGCGAGAAAAGAGGATTTTTGGTACTTACCGTAAAATCTCTTTCTCGTCTTGTTCACTGGGGGACACAGCACCCACCCAGATATTTATGGTGGCATCCGGTTCGGAGTTTTGGTTATGGTAAGTTGCACATAGTGCAGTCGTGGTTTTACAGTTGTAACCGTTATGCCTATTGTTTTTTGTTCCTTCTTTATGGTTCAGATCCTGCATGGCTGCTCCTACTGCTCGCTGACAAACTGATTAGCTTCAGGTCGGCAGGAGGGGGTATAGCCTGCAGGAGGAGTTAACACTTTTTTGTGCTTAGTGTCGCCTCCTAGTGGCAGTAGCTATACCCACGGTCTTGGCTGTGTCCCCCAATGAACAAGACGAGAAAGAGATTTTACGGTAAGTACCAAAAATCCTCTTTTCCACAAGCAGAAGTAAAATCGCAGTGTGTTCTATTTTTGTGCTGACTCCACTTGGACGTCTTCCATTAAAGTCAATGGAGGCCGTCCGACCTGCGGCCCATCCGCAGTTGACATTACAGATCAGATACACAGGGTCGCCGGCTGCGGACAGAGCCGGATTCCGCTGTAGGCTCCTGCATGCGGAATCTGACCCGTCCGTGTGCCGCCGGCCTGACAGTTATCTGTAAGGACCTACTTTATCTCTATTCGTTATCTTAGTAACTTTCTTTCATCCTCCTTTTCGGTGACGTTTTGGAGGCTTCGGAACCAATTAACAGTTTTCCGTAGATTTATGGTTTCAGCGTGCAATATTTTCAACATACAGTAGTCATCCCAGAACCAATCAATGTTTGCCGAGGGACTGCTGTACTTATAGCAGTAAGGTGAAGTGTGATTGGATGGGACAAGAGAAGCAATGCCAGAAAGCTGCCAGCAGAGGGCATCAGTGGTTTGTGGATGGATTTATTTACTAGAAGTGCTCTTAGTTGTAATAATAAATATATATATATATATATATACACACCTATTGCATTTATTTTAAATACATAATACAGCTAATTTTGTCTATTACAAAAACTCACATTTGCATTCCATTATGCTTATTAAAATGAAACTCCAGTAATAACTTCACACTCCCTAAGACCTTCCTCACACAGGTGTTTGCAAAAACGCTGCGTTTACTGCGGTTTCACTTGGTGAATATGGACCATTAGGCCTCATGTCCACGGGGAAAATCAGGCCCGCTACGGATTCTCCATGTAGAATCTGCAGCGGGTCCCTCCTGCCCCGCGGACATGAGCGCTTAAAATAGAAATAAATCAGAATTAACTCACCTCTCACACGCTCCGGATACTTCCTTCGCTGCAGCGTCATCTTTTCTCGTCGCGGCCGGATCTTCTTTCTTCGGCTCGGCGGATGTGCATGATGACGTCGGTGACGTGCCCCGCGCATGCGCCGGGCCGAAGCAAAATGATCCGGCCGCGACTGAGAGAAGATGGCGCCGCGGCGAAGAGAAGAACCGGAGCGTGTGAGTAAAATCTGATTTTTGTGTCCCGCGGATCCGGACGGCTTCCATAGGCTTCAATAGAAGCCCGCGGGAGCCGTCCCCGCGGGAGACCCGCATGAAAATGGAGCATGGTCCGGATTTTTTCATGCTCCATTTTTAAAAAAATCACTTTTATTGACGATCCGCGGGTATTTATCTACCCGCGGGTGGTCAATGCATCCCTATGGGATGCGGATCCGCGGGCGGAAGAAGAGTTAAAATCCGCTGCGGATTTTAATTCTTATTTTGCCCGTGGACATGAGCCCTTAGTATTAATTGGGATCAGTCAGTAATATTGCCAGTAGATAAACCTGATTTAAGACCGGAGTAACTACGTGGTCTTTAATGACTCAAATAGTTGTCTCCAACGACCTTTCAGCATCCCCCCAGGAATAATTTTTTTTTTTTTAATTCTTTATTTATAAGTTTTCCATATAAAACTGCAATTCAACATTTACCAAAAACAAAATCTATGTGTACTTACATCTTTAACATTCCAAAATATCAGTCACAATATCGGACCAGGTAGGTCCTGACCATATGTACCTTAACTTGCAACAAGGGTAGGGAAAGGGAACATAGAAGGTTTGAGGGGGAGGGAAAAGCAAGAAGACAAAGACGGATAAGACAAAAAAAAAAGGGGGGGGGGGGCGGGAGAAAAAAAATGCAGGTCCCTATGTTCTGTAAGGAAGGCATATAAGGCGTACAAGTGGGGGATTTAATAACTGGCTGAAAACCCCTGTTGGAAAAGCTACCTAACGTTCTGTCCAGAGCGATTCTTATATTCATCAGAGTTTTGGAACTCCAGCCAATGATGCCACGTTTTGGCAAATTTTTCATGAGCGTCTTTGAGTGATGCTGTGAGCTCTTCCATCTCTCTGATCTCACATATAAGATGAAACCACAATGAAATAGAGGGCGGTAGTGTTTTTCTCCAAAGTTTGGAGACACAAGCCCTTGCTGCGTTTACCAGGTGTCTCACCACCGAGCGCCTGTAGGTATACTCCAGGATGTCACTGAGATGCAGGAGGAAGAATGCGGGCGATTTTTGGCAAAGCGAAGTCCGTGAATTTGGAGGCAATACGCCACACCTCGGACCAAAAACCCGTCAGCACCAGGCAGTCCCAGAAAATGTGTAATAAAGTCCCCTGGCCAGCAACGCATCTCCAACAAAGTGGGGAGACTGCAGGGAACATTTTATGTAACCGGGAGGGCACCCTGTACCAGCGAGAGAGAATTTTGAATCCTGTTTCCTGAATCTTGCTTGAAATGGAGGACTTATGTGTGTAAGTGTAGATTTTTGTTAACTGTTCAGGTGTAAATGACATCCCCCAACTCCCTCTCCCAAGCCAAGATATATGGAGCTGTGGAGTTCTCCTCTTCCAATGATAGAATATTATATATGCGTGAGAGGATATGGCGTGAGGGACCTGTCCCGCTACAAAGTTGCTCAAATAGGGTCTTTGCTCGTGAAAATCCCGTGGTTGAGGGTAGAGAAAGGAGAAAATGCCTAATTTGATGAATTTGCCAGAAGTTCAGTGGCACTGGGTCTGTGATGTTGGTCAACTCATCTACTGACAACCAATGTCCCTCTGAGATAAAATGGATCGCTCTAAACCTGCCGTTATGAAGCCAGGCTTGAAACCCACCAACCTCTAAACTAGGAGGGAAGGCTGGGTTACCTAGGATAGGAAACAGTGGTGAGGGACTCAGTGAAACCCCAGGCTTGTGAAGTACCCGAGATAGCACTCTAAGAGTGGGTCCTATGGTGGGATGCAACCTAATCTCCGCTGGTATGTCTCCTTGATCCCAAGGGAGGGCCGACAAGGGTATTGAGGAAAATGTCTGTTCCATTGAGATCCACTGCTTATTTTCCGAATGCCTGACCCAGTCAACCACTCTCATCAATTGGGAAGCCTGGTGGTAAGCCACTAGATCTGGAAGGCCAAAGCCCCCCATCTCCTTAGGTCTGGACAGATGACTCTGGGCTATACGGGTAGGCTTATCTGCCCAGACAAACTTCGTGAGCAGGGAAGACAGGTGTCGGAAAAAAAGTCTAGGGATGTCAATGGGTAAAGCTTGGAGAGTGTATAGTACTCTGGGTAAGATGTTCATCTTAAATATTGAACACCTGCCAAACCTGGAGAAAAAGCCCTTTGTCCATGAGGTAAGCTCTTTATTTAAGAGATTTGGGAAATTGGCTGCGTAAAGGCCGGAGTTGTCTGCCGTGAGATATACCCCTAGGTATTTGATGCTGTCTCTGGCCCACTTAAAAGCGAAGGAGTCTTTTATCTCGGCCTTCAGGGAGAAGGGGAGGGAAATATTTAGAGCTGCCGATTTTTGATAATTAATTTTAAAATTTGAGAACGTGGCGTAGGTACGAAGTTCGTGCAGAAGGACAGGAAGAGAGACCTGAGGGGATGACAGAAAGAACAGTAGATCGTCTGCATATGCGGCTACTTTGTGTATTGTCCCCACCCCCATCCGCACGCCCCCTATGTTGACATTGGATCGAATATGGCAGGGGAGGGATTCCAGGCACAGGATAAAGAGGACAGGGAAAATAGGACAACCCTGTCGCGTGCCGTTTGAGATATTGAAGGGGGAGAAAAATATACTGTTTGCTTTGACCAAGGCTGTGGGGGAGGAGTATAGGCTAAAGATCCAGTTCAGCATGTTGTGACCCAGCCCTAAGTGACAAAGCGTTTCTTTCAAGAAATCCCAGTCAATTCTGTCAAAGGCCTTATCAGCATCCGTAGAAAGAAGGCATATGGGCAGGGAGGTTATTTTCGCCTGATGAATGATGTTAATAGCCCTGACAGTATTGTCCCGTGCCTCCCGCAGGGGCACGAACCCCACTTGATCACCCCTGAATTATATCACCGAGAAGGGGTGCTAAGCGATTGGCAAGGATTTTCGAGAAGAGTTTTAGGTCCACATTTAGGAGAGATATGGGACGATAACTTTGGCATTGAGAAGGATCTTTACCTTCCTTCAGGATTACCGTAATAAACGCTTTCAGGGTATCTCTTGGGGGGCTATTACCCGAGGTAAGCGAATTGAAGGCATTGAGGAAATGAGGGGACAGAGTTTCAACGAATGTCTTATAGTATTGGGGGGTATCCCCCAGGAATAATATCGTCCGCATACAGTATAAATCTTCCCTCACTAGTTCCCCCTTTGAATCCCACTATATCAGAGTTCAGCCTTATTTTACTTGCAAGTGGTCCGATTGCTATTGCAAATAGTAATGGAGAAGGAGGGCATCCTTGTCGCGTTCGTCTATGTAATGCGAATATATTTGTTTGACTTCCATTTACACCTACACAGGCCGTAGCATCGGTGTACAGAAGTTGTATCTGTATCATAAAAGTGGGACTAAATCCCATCTTCCTCATTACCTGCCATAGGAAGAGCCATCCTACACTATCAAACGCTTTAAACAATGAATCTTGTTTGTATCGCGCCAACCTATTCCGCAGTACATAGAAAAACTGCATACCGCAGTGTGAAAAATCCTCCGTGCCCCCGACTATTGGTATTCATTCCCAATAAGACAAAACCAAAGTGTAGCTGGGGATATACAAACCCTGCTTAATGCTCAGACTAAGAAAAAGTAATGTGCAGCGCGGCTCTGCGCTCAAGGCTCCTCTCTCAAGCATAATAAGACTCCCAATAAGTAGTTAAGATATTATTCATTACCAGAGGGACACTTGTGGCGGATCCATAAAACAATAGACTATAGAAGTGAGTACTTAAAGGGGTTGTCCCGCGCCGAAACGGGTTTTTTTTTTATTGAATAGGCCCCCCGTTCGGCACGAGACAAACCCAATGCATGTGTTAAAAAAAACCAAAACGTTTAGTACTTACCCGAATCCCCGCGCTGCGGCGACTTCTTCCTTACCTTACTAAGATGGCCGCCGGGATCTTCACCCACGATGCACCGCGGGTCTTCTCCCATGGTGCACCGTGGGCTCTGTGCGGTCCATTGCCGATTCCAGCCTCCTGATTGGCTGGAATCGGCACACGTGACGGGGCGGAGCTACGAGGACCACCTCTCCGGCACGAGCGGCCCCATTAACCAGGGAGAAGACCGGACTGCGCAAGCACGTCTAATCGGGCGATTAGACGCTGAAATTAGACGGCACCATGGAGACGAGGACGCCAGCAACGGAACAGGTAAGTGAATAACTTCTGTATGGCTCATAATTAATGCACAATGTACATTACAAAGTGCATTAATATGGCCATACAGAAGTGTATAACCCCACTTGCTTTCGCGGGACAACCCCTTTAATAATGGCTTTGCATCCAGTAAAGTATAGTCAGCGATCTCCGTAGCACTGTCATAGACAGCGTGCCAAGCAAAGTTTATTAAATGAACATTCTGCGCCGTGGAACGCATGTAGCCTTTTTATGGCGGCCACGACATTGGCACATAGGTTGAACTGGTGTTTCAAGCGGCAGCCATGTTGGTCCTACTAGTCCTGCGCCCGGATCCACCACAAGCGTCCCTTCAATAGTTATTGGGACTACATAATTCAACTACTTATTGGGATTCCACTACACAGCTTATTATGCTGCATTTCTGCTGCCTTGGCTCTCGTTAGCAGCGTCTAGTGAGCAGAATATCCATGCTCCCATGTTGTCGGCTGGCATATGCAAATTGAGGTCTAGTCTCCGGATATTAATTGCTGGGATAAATCCATTCTGTTCAGGATGAATAAAGTCCGACGTCACATTGGAAAAAACCTTTTACTATAATTTTCGTGCCTGCATTCAGAAAGGATATAGGCCTATAGGGTTCTACCAATAAGGGGGTCTTTTCCTGATTTAGGGATAATAGTAATTATGGCTTCCGTCATGGCCGCGGGTAGTTCGTCTCTGTGTGTCGCCTTCTAAAATACTGCTAACAACTGTGGTAGTAGCTGTTCTCCAAACTCTTTCTATATCTCCGCCGTCAGTGCCTGGTGCTTTATTATTTTGTAGCGATGCCGCTGCCCCCTGCAGCTCCTCCAGATCTATCTTTGTTCTTGTGTTGAACTGGGTCACACACCAAATTCTGCCACAAAAGCGAGTGTTTCTGCGCCAAGAAGTGACCTCTCACTTCTTGATACAGCAAACACTTATTTCTGCGTCGGAATTCCGCACGTGGATTTTACCCGTTGACAGGGCTAAATCCACGTGCGCATCCGCGCCAAAAACTACGTAAAAAAGACATGGATTTTGACGCTGCTTTTTGAGGCGGAATTCACAGCGGAAAATGTGAACGGACTTGAAACGTACGTTGGTGTGGATTTTTTACAGTAAAAAATCTCAAATGGATGTTGGCGCTTCATCTAACAGGAAGAAATCTGTTGCAGGCCAACGTCAAAGTACACACCAAATGGTGTCGCTTTTGGTGCGAATCTGCAGCGCAAAAGTACCCTAAGGGTGTTCTCCCACCTGTCACACTTCTTCACAACTTTTTTTTTTGTACGAAGCCAATTATCACACCTCAAAACAACACGTTTTACTGTACGTTGCCACAGTTTTGCGATGCAGTTTTTGACCGCTTGGTTGACACTTCTATTCCTCCGCAGGATACGATGGCCACTGCTCAATGGCAGCAGAACAAGTAGATCTTAGATATGTTTTTGCTTTCTTACCATAGTAGTGTGCAGTCTTGTAAGGTATCAGTTTCTATCTCTATCTGAGACTTCTGGCTTATTTCCCCTAGGGTGGTCATGTGATCTCAAGTCTTACCAGCTCAGATTTACTTGGGGTTATGATGTCTGAAATTAGTCAGTTTACTCAGTTTGTGTGATGCTGTTACATGGACCCTATCACAGAAACTGCCTAGAGGGAGACCCTGCCATTTCTATTACTGTTAGGGCTCATGTCCACGACCGTGTTTTCATGGCGTATCATGCATGAGTTGCACAGACGCGTGATTTGCGGTGAATGAAGCCGATGAAACTTAGTCCATGCACAGCGACATGTAGACACTGCATATCAATACGCAAGAGAAATAAATTGCAGCATGCTCTATTTCTTATGAGCCCTATACACTTACGCAGTATTTCTGCATCCAAAAAACAGTCAAAATCTTCATCATTGATGCGGATTTTGACTGGTAATCAGCCCTGTACCCACAGCTGATTTCATACTATGCGGCGCTCCCCCTCACCTGCTCCGTAGGCTTCATGCTGTCAGCGCTCCCTAGCTTCCAGTTCCCATCGGCCTAGTCAGGTGCGGCGCCGCTGGTCAGATGAGGCTACTACAGGCCGCTGGGAACCAAAAGTCAGGGACAGCTGATGGTGGGAAGCCTTCAGAGAAGGTGAGGGGGAGCGCCGCATACTATGACATCAGCTGCGGGTACACAGCTGATTACCAGTCAAAATCCACACCAATGGTACAGATTGTGACTGGTTTTTGGATGTAGAAATGCTGCGGAAGTTGCTCCCTGGCTTTTTTTTAAATGGCCCTGTACTTTTTATAATGGAAGTAAAGTCATATATTGTGATACGCAAACCACACCCCTTTGACCCGATTTGACCCTGGGATCTATAGCTTGTTTAGAAGAATACAGAAGTTAATGATAACTAAATATTTCCACACACTCTCCCCTCCTTCCCCCTCTCCCCTCCAGCATGTAAAAATGGTAGGGCCTCAGCTAATGCTGTGCTGATGCATCATGGGATAGATGTGACACTGAAAGTAAAAAAAAAATCTTACTCTCCAATGCTGACTGATAAGCATCAGAGAGGGGGCTGCAATACACAGAGGAGACCTCCAGAGTATGACAGGCAATCAGATGAAATGGGCAGGGATAGAAAAATGTTTTCAGCAGAGTCGCTCTTTAACATAAAAGTCCATTTCAGTGAATGTTTGCAGGTTTGTGACACAAGGGCTTCATAGCCAAATTACTGCGGCGTAAAGCTCTAAGGGCTCATGTCCACGGGCAAAATAAGAATTAAAATCCGCAGCAGATTTTAACTCTTCTCCTGTCCGCGGATCCGCACCCCATAGGGATGCATTGACCACCCGCGGGGTAGATAAATACCCGCGGATGGTCAATAAAAGGGATTTTAAAAAAAATGGAGCATGAAAAAATCTGGACCATGCTCCATTTTCATGCGGGTCTCCCGCGGGGGGACGGCTCCCGCGGGCTTCTATTGAAGCCTATGGAAGCCGTCTGGATCCGCGGGAGACCTAAAATAGGAATTTAAAAGAATTTACCCATCCGGAGCGGACCGGGAAGGTCTTCTCTTCCTCACGGCCGGATCTTTCTTGCTTCGGCTCGGCGGATGTGCCCGGCGCATGCGCGCGGCACGTCGGCGACGTGCCGGAGCCGTGACGAGTTCATCCGCCGGCCGAAAAAGAAGATCCGGCCGTGAGGAAGAGAAGACTTTCCCCGCCCGCTATGGATGGGTAAATTCTTTTAAATTCCTATTTTCAGCCCTCATGTCTGCGGGGCAGGAGGGACCCGCTGCAGATTCTCCATGTAGAATCCGTAGCAGGCCTGATTTTCCCCGTGGACATGAGGCCTAATTGCCCTTTCACATTTTCTGGCACAGATGTACAAAACATTAGAGGTAAAATCTGAGTACGGGCTCTTTCACACGGGCGCTGCGATTCTCGGCGGCACACGTCAAGTCCGCAATGTGGCCGAAAATCTCATAAGTGAGAGGCAGCCTCGACCAAGTCGTGGCTGCATCTCCCGTTTAAACGCCCATTCAGATGGGCCGGGTGCAGCGTATATATGTCGCAGCCCCGAATACCTTTGGGCGGGGAGAGAGAGTTTAGCTTTGCTAAATTCCCTTCCCCTCTTCACCTCTTGCTGGGTGCCGGCAAAAGGAGGGGGCGGGACAGGGTGGGAGCTATGTTAAACTCCCACCGCCTCTACTCTCCTTGCCGACTGCCGACAAGGGGCGAGAACTAGTGTACTGATCTCCCACCCTCTCCCTTAGCTGGCAAGGGGCGGAGAGAAGGCGGGAGTTTAGCAGAGCCAATGCCAAACTCCCTCTCGCCTCCTTTTTCCGGCAGCTCCCATAGGAGTCTATTGGACCAGCTGACTTATTCCGGCCAAAAGACAGGGCCAGACTTATCTTTTCCGGCTGGCCGATTTTTAGACCCCCCCCCCCCCCCCCAAAAAAAAACAACAAAAAACTCCCATCTAAACAAATGCATTGGAATCCAATGCTCCAGATGGTCACGGCTTTTGGCCAGCGTTCTATCGCGACAGAATCGCTGCAGTAAAGCGCCCGTGTGAATAAAGCCAATGCAAGTGGTCCCATGTACAATAGATGCTTCTATCACCAGGAGGCAGAACAATAATTGTCTATAATTCTCTTTTACATCCAGGCAGCTGGTGAGGTTTCACTGCATCTCCTGTGACCGCCCTGTGAATATGGTGGCGCCCAGCTCGTAAGTCTGATTTTTTATTTTTTTATTTTATTTTTATGTTTTTTGTTTTCCATGCTTCATAGTCAGTATAGAGTCTTTACTAGCAGTGCCTGTTGTTCTTTTCACACTTTTTGATTTCTCAGGGAGATGTTAACCATCCCAAACATTCCTGGCCTACCGGCGCATCACTCCAATCGACCATACACGGTGTATGAATTGGACCAGGTCCGTCAGCAGAGCCGCAGGTGGGCCAAGTGGCACAGCAATAACTCTTTGCAACCCAGTTTTGGATTCTGGGTTTCCTAGGGGGCTTTCTCTTCTGCCGTTATACAATGGTGCCATCTGCTGGCTAGAGACAGTACTGCAGTATGTGACATTCTGGAGAGGCCCCGACAACAGAGCGGCCGGCAATATACAGTAAGAATACCCTGCCGGACGTCTTCCGACATCAGAGCTGCACAGGCTTCAATCAGAATGTAGGAAGACGTCAGACAGTGGATTGGAAAAGGTTAAGGGACCACAATAATATTTTAATTCAATGTATTTAAAGACTAAGAAGGACACTTAGTATTCAGTAAAAATGATTTTTTTTTTGTGTATGAAAAAATAACGATGGCAGAAATGTGTGCTTTGGTGTCACATAGCAACATCATACCTGCTTTATTGCTGAAACTTTGTACCACAGTCATATGCAAGGAGGTGGGATGCAATATTCTTACAGCATGATGGGATAGCGCCCCATTAATGGATGGGTCTAGCCATTTTGGTGGCCTGAGGAGACCTGTAGAAACCTAACAATGGCTTCAATTCAATCAGGGCAATTACCATATATTCTCAAGTATAAGCCGAAGCACCAAGTTTTACCCCAAAAAACTGGGAAAACTTGTTGACTCGAGTATCAGCCTAAGGTGGGTTTATACTCGAGTGAGGTCCGTGTACCATTGCTTTCAATGGTGCCGCTGCTGCTGCCGGCGGCCCCATTGAAGGCAATGGGCTGCGCACAGTGATTTTATGGAAAGGTCTTTAAATATAATTTGTAGAATTCAATGAAAGACCCAGCGCTGCCTGTGATTGGCTGAGCGCTGTGACCAATCACAGGCAGCACTCAGCTGTCATTCAATGAAAGATAAATAGGGTCATCTTTTCTGAGTCATAGAAACCTAGCAATAGAACAAATGTGATATCCCAAAAGAGCGTATCATACGATAAGGCAGAGGAAGTCATTGAACAGCAAATGCTAAACCTGGCCATACACCATGGACTAAAGTGAGTTGATTTTGGCAACTAATACCATTTGGGCCAACCCCACAGTCTGCTGTCAGGAGGAAGACCGGACACAATGGGCTTCAATGTTTCTGACTTTTTTTTTTGTTCTCCCTGAAAATAACACAAAGGTGTTTGGCGGTGCCTATTTTACCTTCAGTCATTCCAAGCTGTGTAGGAACAGAAGGCTAAAAGGTGTCAGAGAATGGCACCAAGCAGGGCCTAGAGGTTGGTAGAAGGGTAGGGCGCGGGGTCCAGACACAAGTAGGGGAAGCCAGTCCGAGTTTGGCATGGCAGACAACTGCTACAGCTCCAAGTTTGTAATATACTTGAACTTCAGTCCTAAAACTTTGATCCGTGTGCATCACTGAAGATGCTGTGCGTGACAAATTAGCCCAATGGGAGTAGTGCAACTTTGGCAGTTTTTAGCCATTTTGATACTTTGTATCTCAGTGGATGAAGCTACATCAAAGTTTGAATTGATTCAACCCGACTGATTCTATGCATTTCTTTTTATCAGTGATCGGTTCCCACAACTTAATGATTTCGGATATATGTCCAGCTCCCGCCGCTGTGGAGGAATTCACACGCTGACCTTCCCGCAGAGACGTTACGCTAGACTGCAGGCCAGTCCTCCTCCTACGGTGCAGAAGGAAGAGTTTGTGGGTGGCTTAAAAGTAAGATGGGTGAAACTGTAAGTTGCATAAAGCAGGGAAGGTACTGAAAGAGGCAGGAGTGACCAAGGAGACCGTGGAGAGTAAGGCCATGTTTACACAGACACGCACGATGTCCGTCTGAGAGACTCCGACCAATATTGTGTTTGTGAACATGAGATTTTTACTTGCGTTTTGCAAGATAAACTTATCACATCGCTGCACTCGTTTCATGCGTGTGAAAACTGCATGTTTTAATAGGAAAAATTAAGAAATCGCATTTCACTCTTATGAAAATCTGCATGCGAGTGCGATGTGACTTCTTTTTTTGCTCTCATACAAAGTAATGAGGGGTATGGCCTAAAAAATAGAACATGCTGCAATTTTTCTATTTCGGACTCTCAATCTGAAAGAAAAATCGCTAATGTGTATAAGCGCATAGTAAATAATAGATCAATTTCTCTTGCAAGTTCCATCCATCTCGCTATCAGACGGAACCCGCGCAAGGAAATCACCTGTGTAAATACGGCCTAACTGTGTGTTCAGTTTATCACTAATGTTTTGCTTTTTCTTCTAACATTTACAGCCTTACCAACCAAACCACGTAGTCACAGATCTGCTGAAAGCTTGTAGAAGAGCGTATAATGCAGCAGTCATCTGGCAGCCTGCCACCTAAAATTCAGTCTCTCGTTTTCCTAATAACCTCTCCAGTTATCACGTTTTTTATTATATATGTATGAAAATATACAGAGTGTATGTATGTCTCTATCTCTGTATTTTTTTTTTATTTTCCACCTTTCCATTGCAGGAGGAAGTTTTTATTCTAGGCCAGGATGGGCACATCTATCGTGGCAGGAGGGACAACCATTTGCCAAGCATAAAGACTAAAGCTGGCAAGGGATCAACAGTCGCTTATCAAAACATTTGTGACTGTAATGTAAAGGGAGAAGATAATTTTTTTGGCTGTTCTGCAGCCCTCGCTTCAGATATTCATTATGGTAAGAAGAGTTTTCACAAAACAGAAATCGGCCTTCCCTATAATATTACTAAAGATATGACCAGAAAAGGGGAATTTTAGGAATGTGTATGTTGCTAAAAGAATTCATATGTATATATTCTCTCTCTCTCATGTTGATCCAGAGGAAGGCAAAAAACTCCAACCAGGTAGAAGCCAAATTTTCCCCATTGAAGGGAAAAAAATTCCTCCCCAACCCCGATCTGGCAGTCAGAATAATCCCTGGATCACCAAACCTGAAGTAATCCGTGGCCATAACGTAACACTCCCTTTTTGTTCAACAAGGTCCTGTAGGTTGAACTCTTGATGTGTGTACATTGGTGGCATATCCTGGAGATATGTCACCACTGTCAATGCTGGGGTAACCCCTTTACATCAAATACCAAGTGATCTGCAAAAGATAAAATTCCGGCTATGTGTCACAGGGTCACAAATGTGTTTTTTTTAACTTCTACTGCACAAAAGGTGACACTCCATGTAGATCTGTGAAATGAAGAACCTAAATGCCACGCAACTAGTTCTTCCTTTAGTGATGTCATCACTGAAGTACATTAGTCAGCATGCTTAGTTTCCACGGTATATTCTAGATTACATGACACACTTTTAGCAAGAAAAACTTCCCTGTAGTCGAGGATGGCAGTGCCAGATATCCCTGACCACTTTCTTAACAGAGTTTTCCTAATTATATTTTTAAAAATTTACAGATGGGGAGGAAAAAGGGTAAAAATAACAGTTACTCACCGCTCCAATCCCCTGCTAGTCAAGCACCAGCATTCTCATCCTCGTAGCGGGCCTGCAGTTACATTGACTGCAGCAGTGATGCTCCATATATAATATATGGCTGCTGCAGCCAATTGCTGGCCTCAGTGGCATACAGCTGAAGACTGCTGAGGTCAGTGATTGGCTGCAGCTGTCGTGTGTGTGTGTGTGTATGGACTATCAGCACTGCAGTCAATGTAAATACGGACCAGCACCACTGGACAGGCAGGGGACCGGAACAGTGAGCATAGCTAAAGCCCCGTTTGGATGCCAGTATTTTGGTTAGTGTTTGTAAGCCAAAAGCGGCAGTAGGTCCAAAATACAGAAGAGATGCTAATCTTTCCATTATACTTTCTTACTACAGGTTCCATTTTTGGCTTTGGCTGACAAATAGCGATGCAAAATACTGACCAAATGCTTCCATCTGGATGGGGCTTAGTTTGATTATTTTGGGTTATGTTGTTAGTTTGAAATTCTTAACTAGAGATGAGCGAGCATTGCCCTTAGCGAGTGCCTGCCCGCTCGAGAGAAAAGGTTCGGCTGCCGGAGCAGGGGAGCGGTGAGTTGCAGCAGTCAGCAGGGGGGAAAGAGAGAGAGCTCCCCTCCGTTCCTTCCCGCAGCTCCCTGCCCGCCGCCGGCAGCCGAACCTTTTCTCTCGAGCGGGCAGGTACTCGCTAAGGGCAATGCTCGCTCGAGGAATTGCCCTTAGCGAGTATGCTCGCTCATCACTATTCTTAACCCTTTTGTGCCTTGTACATTTTTTATATAACTTGGAAAACCCTTTTAATAATCAGGGACAGGTAGTAAGGGCGATGTAAGATCTAGCACAGGGTCAGAGACCCTTTAAATGAGATCGAAGTTAGTGACATTAACCCCTAATTTCTTTAGCCCACCAGAGAAGTTTTAATTAGTATGACATTTTTTTTACCAATTGTCTGTTGTGTAAAACTTTGGTGCATCCAATAGTTTGTAATCCCGTAACTGAGGTTCTTTTAATACTGAAAGCATTATTACATTCAGGCACAGACATATAGGCTTTGTTGGTGACTAGGAACCTATTAGGGCCTCAAAAAGTGAAGACAGGAGACGTCTGGGGTGGAAGTTGCTGATCAAGCACAGATGAAATAATGCCCACAGTTACTAGGTATAAACAAATGGTGCCATCGTTTTATACAAGGTGCCATAGAAATACATTAACACTGTATTTGGGATCAGTGTGATAAACACCATAAATAGGCTTGTGTGCAGGAGGCCTAATCTTTCATTCACGTGCTACTAGTCAATAACTTAACTGAAGTTTAAGGGCTCCTCCACACGGGCATTGCGATATTTGGCCGCCCGCATTGCGACCGTAAGTTGCATGAACGAGAGAAAGCTGAGACCAAGTCGTGGCTAAATCTTCCGTTTTCTCACCCATTCAGATGGGAGTTCCATGGGCCAGTGGGAGAGACCATAGCGCTCCTAAAGTCTCTTCCCCTGCCTTTGCCGGCTGATCGTGGCAATAGAAGCTCCCATAGAGGCCTATGGGAGCTTCCGGCAAAGGGAGAGACTTTAGCAGCATTTGCCATGCTAATTTCCTTTCCCTCTCTCCCCCGCCTATGGGAGCTGCCAGCAAAGGGAGGGGGAGGAACTTTAGCAATGGGAGCTGCTGCTAAACTCCTTCCCACCTCCCTCCCCTTTTCTAATGGCTCCCACAGGATTCTATGGGAATCGGCTACATATTCCGGCAAAAAGATAGGACAAGATCTAGCTTTTCTGGCTGGCTGATTTTATGCGCCGGAAAATCGCCCATCCGAACGGATGCATTGGAATCGCATGCTTCAGATGGCGCAATTTTTGGCCACTGTTTAATCATGGCAAAATAGCTGTGATAAAACACTTATGTGAAGGAGGCCTAAGTCTCATTATTGCATCCTGAGAAGATCATGAGTTGACTAAGTTTCTACATTCATTGACAATGAACTAATTCTACTAATTGGTGATATGCATGCATGATTTAGTCTCAATTTGTATATTATATGTTTCTTATTTTAAAGGATTTTCTAAAACCCATTTGAAATCCGCCCGTGGATCCGAGCTACCTTTGCCTTCTGTTAAGGACAACCTCCAACCCACCTGCTATCAGAGCACCAAGGCCACATAACCGGCTCCGGTACCTTATTCTATCCATATTCAGCTCTATACAGAATTGTATGGAAGACGCTGGCGTAAAACTGACAGCCTTGTGATCTAATCCGGTACTGTAATATTATTCAACCTTCCAACATGTCAGCCGGAGTTTCACACAAAGCATTATCCTTGAAACGAAAGTCTTTTTCTACCCAAAAGCAAAAAAAAAAAAAAAGCATTAAACATTTATTCTTCTCAGGATCCTCTGACTTCCTCCGTGGTTTTTCACAGAAACAAAGTGAAAAAAGGAAGTGGCTCTTGGTAGAATATAATCGAAAGTGAAAAAGATTACACAGAAAACCCATTGATACCTCAGTAAATGCGAATAACTCACGTGGATAGAATGCAGGGGTGTAACTATAGGGGGCGCAGAAGTTTCGCTCGCACCCACGCCCTGCATTCACCACTTTTCAGTATGAGGAGACCAATACTACAGATTTACATGTGATGGGTGGGGGAGCGCGGTCACAGATTTTGCATTGGGAATTTCAGGTTACCTCTATGACCTCCGATAGATTGTACTTTGGTCAAGCAGCCACATTTGTATTTTGCAGTAGAACGCAACTATAAATACGTATTTTATTTATTCGCTTTTGGGACACCGCAATGGAAATACTCAATGATTTATCTCTGATGGTCTCTATTGGGACATTACAATGGAACATGGGCCTATAAAGAGCCGATATACGCCGTCCTCATCTGAAGGGGGGGGGGGAGGATGGAAGAGCCAAGAGCAGGAACTGAGCTCCCGCCCCCTCTCTGCCTCCTTTCCGCCCCTCTGCAGTATTTGCACTGAAAGGAGGCGGGGCTACGTTCCATTAATTAGCCCCGCCCCGTTCCGCATCTCCCCATTGCAAATAGTGAAGAGGGGCGGAGAGGAGGCAGAGAGGGGCGGGAGCTCAGTTCCTGCTCCTGGCTCTTCCTTCCCCCCCCCCCCCCCCCCTCCCCTCCTTACCTGCACATGAGGACGACGTATATCGGCTCGGTGTGAAAACCGAGCCGATATACGTTCGTGGGAATGCACCCTTAACTGAAGGAGAGATCAGACGACTAGTCCTAACTAGCAGGTGAGAGATCAGACGACTAGTCCTAACTAACAGGATCATTCATTACAGCATACAAGGCAATCAATCAAATTGCAGCCATCTCCCCAATACTCAGCTGTATCACATTGCAAATATTGGGGGCAACACAACAGTTACCAGGACTAAAATAAGTTTTGTTTTGTTTTTTATTTAAATCACTGGATACAGAGAGCTCCTGCGCTTCATGTTATAATTCTCATTAACCTTTAATTGATTTTACAATTTTATACACTGCACTTTGTATTGATGCCGAACTAGGCTGTATGAGCTGAAAAGTTACATTGTAGTAGATGAATTAAAACCGGATTTCCCATACTTCCTTTGTGTGGATGCTTCTGTTTGCAGTAGCCCCCTTATTTAAAGAGGGCATTGTTATACCCGTGTGTGTATACCCTCTGCCCAGCCATCCCTGCTGTTTGCATAGTACGTAATAAGGAATGGTATCTTAAAATTAGGATGCAGTATTGATTTGATGAATTGGATTTATGGGAAGAATCTGTTCGTGACACATAAGTTGCCATGGAGCTCTTGCCTAAATTAGCAGATGTCACACCGTAAGGCTTCTTTCACATGAGCGCATATCGGCTGTCTGATTTCACGGCTGGCCGATATGCGCTGTGATCTGATGCATTGGATTCCAATGCATTAGATCACATGGGCGTATTCCTGAGACGTAAAAATGCCCGGCCAAGCCAATATACGTCGGGCACAAAAGATAGTCCTGGAACTATCTTTCTGTCCGGGATACGTCTGCCGCTGCATGGGCTCCAATGGGAGCCCATGGCAGCAGCTGTAGGTGAGAGGGAGTTTAGCAGCATAGCTGCTAAACTCCCTCCCTCTGTTCTCCTTCCCCCGTGCAGGCTCACCTCTCGTTCCTCCCTGCTCGTTCTGTGCAATAGGAAGGGGCGGGGCTAAGCACTGCCCCGACCATTGACAGCTATGGATGAGGGTGGGGCTTAGCCTCCGCCCCTTGTCTATAGCAAGCAATGGGAGGAGGTGGGTCGGACTGGCGCTTAGCTCCGCCCCGCCCCTCCCATTGCACAGAATGAGCGGGGAGGAATGAGAGGTGAGCCTACGATGGGGAGAGAGCGGAAATGGTCGATGGCCTGGTGAGCTCGGCGCATTTGCGCCGGCCTTACCAGGCCATATGAACAGGTGCACAAACGTTTGATTTGTGCGCCCGTTCACCAGATTTTCGTCTACCAACCTGGCGTATATCGGCCGCCCATAAAAACGGACGGCTGATATGTGCTCATGTGAAAGAAGCCTAAGTAATAGTTAAATAAACAATACGGTAATTATTGAGGTTATAAGACAAACTATAGCGCACACCTAGGTGTAGATAGCATAGAGGAAACCTATTTTACACGAAGGCCGGTGACAGACGAGCGTATTTCAACCACCTTTGTGTCCTTAGTACAGGTGGGTGCGGGTATCCTGACCCACACTGAAAGCATCCTAGATTGCTTTGATGCTCAGAGTTTGGGTCAAGAGATCCGTGGTCAGGCCGGGACACCTACTCATATTAGACGCATAAATTCACTCATCTGTCACTGGCTAAGAACTTTCCTAAAGGTCTAAAGTGGGGGAGGCGCTAATAGCACCAGCTCTGTCACATTAAAGGTGGTCTTGTGTAAAATAGGGGTCATTACCTGTTGGTCTAGGTAACGAGGGGGTGATTATTTTGTTCATTGGTGGCCTAAGGTAAACAAAGGAGTTAGTACATGGTTGTAGTCTGCAGGAACCTAAGGAGGTGAGAGAACCACTAATCAATCCTGTTGGGTTGTTCTGCGAGACTGGAGGCCGAATAAGACCTCATGCACACGGCCGGATTTGCATTGCGGAATCCGGAGCAGGCGTCCGCCTCCGGATTCTGAAGCAAATACTGCCCATAGCATGTTATGGAAAAGTGATTTTTCATGCACACTAGCGGAAACCAATTGCAGTTTCCGCTCGCGTAGGAAAAATCGCATCATGCTCCATTTTTGCGCAGACAGCTTCCATTAACGTCAACGCCGCTGCTGCCAGGAATCCGACTTGCCCATGTGCATGAGGCCTTAGGCTAATTACACATGGATGAGTGCAATATTGCCTGGCATTACTTCAGGAAAGTAGCGATCCTCCGCCATGGCTTTTAGCTGAATGTTTCCCGTTGTTTTCAATTGAAAATCTTGCACCGCACTCATGTACACCTCGTACATCGCGCAATGCTTTGCCGAGACCATTGAAAAGAATGGGCGATGCAAGGTGTTCCGAGGGAACGCCCAAAGATAGGACTTGGCAGAATTTCTTTGCGCTGCTATGTGTGGGGGGAAAAAAAAAAAATACAAATTGCTCATGTGTATCGCCCACAAAAATCTAAATCTATTTTCTCAGCCATGTGAAAGCTGCCTGAGATGTGTGCATTATAGTTGGCTTCCTCTCCTGGTCAGCACAGATCTCTCTCTCCCCCCCGCAACTCACCTGTCACCCACGCCGGCCCCCGAATCTTTAGAGACGAGCGGGGAAATACTCGGCTAAGGCACTACTCGCTCGAGTAATGTGCCTTAGCGAGTATCTCCCTGCTCGTCTCTAATGGCTACCTTTTCTAATTACACTCTGTCTAGCTGTGGCAGCCAGTAGCTGCCTTACTAGGTGAGATGGGTGTCTTGGGATTCCTGTTCTGAAGACCAATGCAAGTCCCATCTCTGTAACCTGCACCATTACACCTCTGTGGATAGAAGTAGTGAATACCCCTTTAATGAGCTCTCTGCCTAATTTAAATGAAGCAGTCAGGGGGTCTCCTACACTCCAGGTCTCTTAACTACAGACAATAAGAAGCACACACTTTTTAGCGTGTCTGTTCTTCTTTTTTTTTTTTTTTTTTCTAAAGCAATTTCTAATATAAAAAGTGCAATAAAAAAAAAGTAATCAATAGTGGCAAAAAGTAGGCAAATTGTGCTGGACCCAAGGTAGGAAAAAAATAAACATTCTGGGCATTGTAAGACATAAGTGCCGATCATTTACACCAATATGATGCACAAAAGAACTTTTTTAAGAAGTTAGTCTATTAAAAAAAGTTTGTGTAAAACTAGTGCGATTGTTTTGATGTAGATGAGTGTGTGTGTATGTGTGTGTATATATATATATATATATATATATATATATATATATATATATATATATATATATATATATATATATATATATATAATAAATTTTTTTTTTTTTACAAAATAGTACTTCCCCATTCTTGTGCAGAGAGGGTGACCGTCTCCAAGATCTTATGACCTTGTGTGGCAGGGAAGAGCTGACACATGATGGGTTCAGTCACGTGTACCCATACGTAATATCATATAGGGGGAGGTGAGAAGTGACTTTACTGGAAGGACTTCACAGATCAGCATTATGATTTTAAGCTGCAGTCAAACCACATGATTTTTAAAGGGACGGTGACCCTGCTGTGCTCAAAGTGAAGCTCAGACATACTGGTGTCACTTTAACACATCTGCATTATGACAAATTCACTAAAATACTTCTTAGATATGCTATACTTGTAAAAAACACCTTTATTTTACAGCTTCCTGATGGCACTGATGATGTCATAGCTGCACACATTGTGCTGTACCCCTAGCTGCCAGTTAGACACAGGCATGCCCTGAGTAAACTATTATTCTATCATTTGTATAATGTGCATTACATATATTTATCGGGACACAAGGAAATGATGAAATATTAGTTTTCACATGTGCCGACACCTAGTGGCCAAACGGGCTACATTGCATGTTATCGTTGCACTATTACTGGTCTGCAGAGGAGTAAACTGTTCAGCAGAGGTCTAGAAGTCCACGATGCAGAAAGTGTATTGGAAACTTGTATTGCTTCATTACACAAAGAAACCGGAACCCCCCCCCCCCCTTCCATATAAAAGGGGGTTTCACAAGAATTTTATTTTTATACTAGGACTGAAGAAAGCAGATTAACCCCTTAATGACGCAGTCCCTTTTTTTTCCCATCTTCGCTTTTTTCCTCCCCCGCCCCCCCCTTTAAAAAAATCATAAATCATAACTCCTTTATTTATCCATTGAAGTCACTGTATGAGGGCTTCTATGGGTCGGTACAATTACTACGATACCAAACTTGTATAGTGTTTTGTGGGGTTTTTTTCAAAGACATTTAATTTTTTTCAATTATTTTCTGCGGTCACCTTGTGCGCGCAATACCTTTTTTATCTTTACGTCGACGTAGTTGTGCAACAGCCCATTTTTTGCGGGATGTTCTGTAGTGTCCTTTATGTACCAATTTGGAATACATACGACATTTTGATTGCTTTTTATTGCGTTTTTTCTGGGAGACAGTGGGACTGAAAAAGTACATTTCTAGCGTTTGGTTCACTGTGCGCGGTAAATAATGTGCTACTTTGATAGATCAGACTTTTACGGACGTGGCGATACCAAATATGTATTTTTTTTATCTTATGATTTAGATTTTTTAATTAGAGATATGGCAAAAGGAGGGTGATTTAAACTTAAAGTTTTTTTAATTGTAAAACTACAACATGCGATGCTTTGATCGCTTCTGCAGCATTACATCATACTGCAATTTGACAGGCAGCCTATCAAGCCACCCCACGGGGATGGCTTGATGGGCAGTCTCTTAAGAAGGCCCCTGGCTGCCATGACACCTGCATGGCTTCCCCGATCTCACCGCAGTTTAAAGGGTTAATAGCCGCGATTGGCTGAACGGTCGATTGCAGCTATTGCCCGCGGGAGTTAGCTGTAATAAACAGCTGACGCTCACGCTGTATGAAGAGAGGTCGCACCGCGATCTCTCTTCGTACATACCCCGATGCTCCAGGACGTAAATGTACATCCTGGAGCGGGAAGGGGTTAAAACCATTAATAACCAGGAATTACAGGCAACATCAGTCCAAGTCTAGGGGTGAAAGTCCTCCTTAGCTTTTAAGAAAAGCCTCTCCAGGAAGCCCATAAGGCTTTAATCTATGATGCCATCATGTCACACACCAGGATAAGTGCCAGGTTTCCTCGTTTGCCCTGGTATGACACAGCACCTCCTCAGATTCTTGGGTTTGCTCACTGTTAGTGAGGACATTCATTTGAATTTCTCACAAAGTTCTTTGGAAAGGCAGAAGAGTCTCATGTGTTGTGTCCGATTTCAATAGTTTGAAATAAACTCCCCTGTGTTGCTGATGGAGGAGGATCTTCATGACAGAGTGTTTGTGGTTCCAAAGAAAGAAGGCTGCTGTAGATTGGTAGTCAGGATCATTTTTCTAAACAATTACATTAATCGAGAAAACTATGTCAAATGAGGTCAGTCATTTTGTTTGCTAAAATAGATTTTAAAGACTCGTATCTCCATCTACCCATCTTGCCTGCTGACAGAAGATTCCCGAGAGCAATACATTACAGAGGATTGAAAAAAAAAAATGTGGTACTGTGCGAGCCAGTAAAGTTTGATTGTTCTCAGTAAGAGAAATCAAGTCATCTTGTAGACATGATACCTTTAAAAGTTTAAATGGCTAACAAAAATACATGATGTTATAGCTAGCTTTCGGGGATATCTCGCCCCTTTTGTCAGGCTGATGAATGAAACTAGTTTGGATGGCACATAATTATAAAATACAGATGGAGAGGGAAGGGGGGACACCGCTCTTGATCTAAATAAATGTTCACGGTGACTACTACAAAGAGACCTGGACGGTAAGTTTAGCCCTATGCGTTTCCCCCATTAAAGGGTTCCTCAGGGGCAAGAAAAATTGGATGGTTCCAGTCGTAATGAACCGGATAGTGGCTTAGAAGATTAATAGTGGCTAAAAAAGTTGCATATCTGAGTAAGAGGATAATAGCAATCCAAAAGATATAAGTCCAGATGAACTGGGCAATGGTTAAAGATATATATATATATCAGTTGGTAGATCCTAAAACAGACCGCAATTTCGTGCAGCTAAACGCTGAAAGGAGTAGAGGATAGGCAATCAATCGCCCTCGTTGATAAGGACTAGTATGATAGAATAAGAAGTCCTAATCTCAGTCATGCCGTTATATTCTAATGCATGTGATCCAAACTGAACCCTCCACTAAAATATCTGGAGTAACTATGATGCCAGCTGGTCACTGAAATAAAGCTCAGCCAGAAACTAGATATAACCCAAACTGGATAATAACTTCTAGTACAGCTAAATAGCTAACGGCGCAAGCTAGATCCAAAATGAAAACAAAATAAATGAAAAAAACGGCGGCAGCCCTGGTGGTGGACTGTCATTTTCGATTTTCGAGTACTTCCCTACTCGGGCGAAAAGATTCGGGGGGCGCCGTGGGCGAGTGGGGGGTTGCAGCGGGAGTGGGGGGGGGGAGAGGGCTCCCCCCTGTTCCCGCTACTACCCCTCGCTCTGCCCCGGCGCCCCCTGAATCTTTTCACCCGAGTACGGAAGTACTCGAAAATCGTGGTGCTCGATCGAGTAATTACTCGAAATGAGTACGTTCGCTCATCTCTAATTATGATGTCTGGGGGTGGGGTTATCTGACAATAAAGCAACCCTCTTGTGCTATGATGGAAGGCATCTTCTATTGAGGATCGGCTCCAGGAAGCAAAGCAAATGCAAAAAAATATATATAACTTATTAAAGTGAGTGGAAAAAATTGGCAAATATACTAGTGTCTAATCTTTTAACCCTTTCCAATACAATTTCCTGCCACCCACATCCTCCCCAGCTCATATTTATTTTGGATGGGAAAGAGCGTTATGGATTACTTGGAATAAGAGAATTCAACAGAAATACATAAAAATTAACTCAAAATTATGTGTTTATTTACGTTTTTGTATCCCAAAATAAGGTTTCCGGTTGTTGTGGTTTATAATTTGAGTGTGGTACTTTTTGAAGCCATCCCCAGGATGAATTCCAGGCTTCCTACTGCATGTCTCACAGTAGAAACTGGTTTCTCTCCTTCCTTCTGCTGCAAACCTTTGTGGATCTTGTTCCGTTTTACATGAGAAAATTCATCTTCCCATTTAGTTTTTCCTCACCATCCGACGTCGATGGTCTTCCCTTTTTTTCTTGTTTTTGTGTTCCTCACATTACCCACAAGCTGAGTAATGAGTTTTTTTTCTGTATGGAAGGTGGTTCAGCATTTTTTGGCTTCTCTCCTCCTTATCTACGGAGTACAGGATGTAGCTGTTCACAACTTCAACTTCCATCAGCTGGAAGAATCATTTTTTCCACAGTTTATAGGATCTTTTGGTAAGACCGTAGCATCCACAGTACAGACCAGCTCCGTCCACTCCTCCCATATGCTTTATGTAGTCCAAAATAATGGTTGTTTTCTGAATTTGAATTGGCTGTCACTTCGGATAACCAGTGACGACTATTTTCGGGCCATAGAATGTACTCAGCATTGTTACCATCTTGCATTCATAGTCCAGCTTGATATTCCTGAATCTTTTTTTCAATTCATTATGAAAATCCTTCCTAGAAGCCATATTTGTTTCGGTAATATGCATTTTCAGGTCATGAAATTCCCGAGCAAATTGAGGGCTTGTGTAAAATCTATAGGTGAAGATGTGATAGCCTGTACCACTTGTTTGGCCTTGTGCCAAATGAACCACAATCCAAGATGTAAACTGCAAATCGGGCCGAATAAAACTTTAGATGGTGATCTTGCCATAATAGGGTAGATGTGAGAAAATTTATAGCCATCTTGTGAGTCACAGAGGCAAAAAAGTTGTAGGCCTTTTCAGATTGTAGTAACTAAACTTTTGAAGCCAACCGTGCTCTCTCATCTAGAGTGGCATTTTTTCCCCAGGAACATATAGTTTAGTACACTTCTGGTTGATGTAATCATTGACATTCTTCACCTTGCCCCCTCAGCTGCGCACACTCCCTTGTGCAGCATTTGGAGCAACTAAATGCAGTGTCCCAAAACATTTAAGAAAAGGGAGGCGGGAGAACATATCCTTGAAGAATGAGGTTCGGTGTAGTCATTCGTTGGTAAAGTAGTCCAATAATTGCACCTTCAAATTCAGAGCCATATTCACTACGACTCTAAGGAACGCTTTAATTTCTTCCGGGCAAAAAAAATCCTTCCCGGAGTGCCACACTGAGTATTTTTGGCAGTGGAGTCACCGGTTGAATTTTTTTCAACTGCATATAGATTTATCACAGCCAGAACTTTGCCAAAAAGTTCATTGTTTAAAAACAGCTAAAGATATTCCATCTCCGTTTTCGGGTGAACACTTTGTGGAAGGGTGAATCTCGGTTGTGTCTGTGTGTATGGGAACTGTATAGGATCCGCGTCACAATATTCATTCCGTAGCAAATTATCGACACTCTTTTTCATCACTGCTTCCAGCATCACTGCAGTATTATCACTGAAAATGGTATCATCTTAATGGTCACTTTCATCGCTGACTTCTCCTTCACCATCGCTATCCTCCATAATCCACCCTTGAATATCATCATCACTAACTCTCCCTTTTGCCTCTCAAATTTTTGAATTGGCAGCGTGAGAATTTATAGCACTGCAAGAATACACTGCCGGCGCGATGTCGCGTAAGGCATTATGTCATCGCACTCGTGAGCTTCCAAAATTACAGCGCTGGGAATTCTGACAGTGAGTATATGTGATGGAGAGCCCCAATAGCAGAGTGCTCCCCGGCACACTATAGATTGTGTCGTACCTAGTCCAACAGCGCAGCCATGCAGGAAAATCTGCATGTTGGATGAGATCCGACACAGGATTATAAAGAGTTAAATTAGTGACGGATTGCAAGGGTGAGCATGTAGAGGTTCAGTGGTTGAGAAGCCAATAGAGGCCAGAGGCGCCAATTTTGTGTAGGGCAGTAGCACACCCACTTCAGTCCTCTCCTATGCAATTGACAACAGGGCGGCAGGCTTCAGCGTGGGAAACAGCAGAAGTTGAGCCACCGCCATCACCATCTACCCCATAGTCCAGCGTGTCCCAGGTCATGGAGCACTATAAGGAAAGACTGAGCAAAGCATTTCCCCATGGCAGCGAGGCTCCCCCATGCCGTCCGGTCGGCCAAACAATTAGTGCACAGTAACATGTTTCACACACGCCATAGCTGCACACACTCACATTCCTGCGGTGGCTCATGGCAGATGGGCAGGAACCCACCGCAGCAGCGCCGCCACATGCTGCGATTTTTATCCTTGCAACATCGCTGCGCAGGAAAAAATTGCCCATTGAAAAGAATGGAGTTCGTGTGAGTTTTGTGCATCTCGCAACGCACAAAAGTCATTCAAGATTCTCGCCCATTTAACTGAAGCCTGAGGTTTAGGAAGTGGGCAGAGGAGGAAGAGGAGATAGCTGATCGATACCCTTAGGTCTGAAAAACAGGGAGGTAGAATTTAGTGTCATCAGTTAGCCCCATCGCCAGACTTAGTGGTGACATCACTGCACAATGTAACCATAGTATGGTGCATCATCCGGGGTTAATAGGAGCGCCCCTCCTAGAGCAGTACAAGGCAAGTACTGTGTATTTAGCAGGAGGTTTTCCTTCTCTCTAACATCCCCTTTATCTTGTTTCTCCACACAATCGTATGTTCATCCTGGGTCTCATCTACACCTACTAGAATAGAGGATTATCGCTAGGTTATGTTTTTCACTTTTGTGTGGCAAAAATCCACCGAACATGAAAAAGACTGAAAATACAGCCGTGTGAATGTTCTCTATTTCCTCTTTTGTTTTTGGAGCCAAGATTGTGAAAGCAAGGGTTAACGGGCGGCTATCTGCTGAAATTTGGCAAGCTTGTTAGTGGGTTATCATTAGGATGTGGTTATACTTTACAGGAAATTGGTCAAGGAAAGATCTGTTCCCTCAGAGTCATCGTTACATTAACAGGCAGGGATGCCCCCAACATAGTAACAGCTCATGGGTTATTGGATGGTTCTACAGAAGGGGAATAGATGATGGGGGAAGTGGGGGGTGAGACATCCTCCGAAATGTGTGACTCGTTAGATTTACTCAACATAACATGAGACAGCACATTGGGCGCAGCACACAGTTCTGGTCATTCAAGTTCCCCCCTTTTCTTTATTTGTGCTTTTGCCAATGGGTGGAATTTATTACTTTGGTCAGTGTTGGGAAGGGAAAAAAGTTACATTATCAATTTAAAACCCAGTCACATAGTTGTTGCAAGATGAAAGGAATATTCCGGTAATATAACGTTCTCTCCGCCGCGGACAACTCCCAAGACTAAAGGGATATTCCGGTAATATAACGTTCTCTCCGCCACGGACAACTCCCAGGACTAAAGGGATATTCCGGTAATATAACGTTATCTCCGCCATGGACAACTCCCAAGACTAAAGGGATATTCCGGTAATATAACGTTCTCTCCGCCGTGGATGACTCCCAGGACTAAAGGGATATTCCGGTAATATAACGTTCTCTCCGCCGTGGATGACTCCCAGGACTAAAGGGATATTCCGGTAATATAACGTTATCTCCGCCATGGACAACTCCCAAGACTAAAGGGATATTCCGGTAATATAACGTTCTCTCCGCCGTGGATGACTCCCAGGACTAAAGGGATATTCCGGTAATATAACGTTCTCTCCGCCGTGGATGACTCCCAGGACTAAAGGGATATTCCGGTAATATAACGTTCTCTCCGCCGTGGATGACTCCCAGGACTAAAGGGATATTCCGGTAATATAACGTTATCTCCGCCATGGACAACTCCCAGGACTAAAGGGATATTCCGGTAATCTAACGTTATCTCCGCCATGGACAACTCCCAAGACTAATGGGATATTTTGGCTAAATATTAATTTAGTTATGTGCTCCACATTTTTGTCAAATTGCACAATGACTAATCCGATAATCTGCATCAGCTTGTGTCGATTAACAGAGATAAGTATATGGAAACCCAGAAGCCTGTTCTTCGCGCTCTTTGGACAATGTGGAATTGTAGTTTTACTTTGAAAATAACTTTTCCAAATTCTTTATCTGCTAGCCCCAGGATAGTAGAGAACTAGCTGATTGTGGGGGTCCAACCTCTGGGATCGCCAGACCAAGTGTCACGTCTCTCCCTGAGAAGCTAGTAATGACAGGAGAGCCTGCAGGCATGGTCGACCACCTCTCCATTCATTTCAGTGGCAGCTCAGCTTGAGCAGTTCAAGCACTTGGCCCACTGTATATTTCCATAATACCCATTTACATGTAATGAATATTGCTCAAAACTCATTCAAACAAACTAATTTGAGTAATAATCGTGCAGTGTAAATGCAAAAAATAAATAAAAATTCGCTCACTATTAGTTCACTTGTCGTTATCACGGACTTACAGTCAGCATAAAAATCATTGCTGGCTTCTCGCTGGGTGTAAATGCTCCTCCCTCAGCACTTCACATAGAAGTTGCAGCACTGAGCACAAAGCCCACAATCCAGCGGTGATCTCTGCCTGTCAGCACGAGCGCCAACAACCTTAGCGGCGCTGTCAGCACTCATGCAGTCGCTTAGACGACTCTCGCCCCGTCTAAATGGGACATTACTTACAACCCTCAATTGGATTGGTCATTAGATAAGCATGTAATCTGCATGCTTTTGAGGTCAGGCATTCCCTACTGTGATTTAAATTAATTTCAATGTAATTATGGGAGTAGTCCTTACCATAGATACCCCCAATAACAGACTGGAAAAAGCAATTGCTACACTCCAAAAGAAATTGACCCAAATTTATCAAAATGGCAAAAGCTACAGTTTTGAAGAACTTGTGACTAATGGCAGCCATAGGGGCAAAAAATTTCTAAAATGCATAATAAACACAAAGTGACAATTCTGACACACTAACACCGTCAGTTTTTGCAATAGATACTGGTCAGTCATAAAGCTACCTGCCTAATATTTACTGTAGGTCCACTTTGTGCCACCAACATACCACAAACCCATAGAGGTAAGAACTCCACAAGGCCTCTGCAGTGTCCTGTTGCCACTAACATGTTCCCAATAGATCCTCAAGTACTGTAACTTGTGCAGTTTCCGTGGATCAGACTTTTTCCAGCATATCCCAAACATGCTCGATCGGATTGAGTTCTGGGAAATTTGGAGGCCAAGTTGTCATCTTGAACTCTAGCCTGTTCTTCAAAACATCCCTGAACGTTTTCTGCAGCGTGGCAGGCTGTATTATCCAGCTGACAGAAGCCACGGACATTGGAGAATACTCTTTACAACAATGTTTAGGTAGGGGATACACCAGCTTGCCTTCTTTCCATAGTGCATCCTGTTGCCATTTTTTTTCCAAGTAAGCTAACTTACCTTGCTGCCCACCTGATGTAAAAGAAAACGTGATTAATCAGAACGGGCCCCCTTCTTCCACTGCTGCAGTTCTTTCTATGCCCACGGTAGGCACCTTTGGCAGTGATCTGCTGTGTGGCACTCCATCTTCTGACCCTTTTCCATCCTAACTATCAGTAACTTTTTCAGCAACTCGTGCTTTTAAATGCTGTGGGACAGGACCAGATGGGCAGCCTTCACTCCCCATGCACATCAGTGAGTGGATGCCCATGTCCTTTGTGTCAGTTCACCATCCTTTAGACATATTCTAGCCCCGGCACACCGGGAATACACCACATGACCAGCCTTCCAGACCTAGTCATCTATCCAGCAGTTTGGCTCTCGAACTATCCACCCTTTAGACTTGCGCAATTTTTTTTTTCTGCTCCCAACACACCAACATCAAGAACTATGATCACTTCCTGCCCAAAGTCTCTTAACGCGTGTCATTGTCACAAAATCAGTTATTCATGCGGGTGGTTTTAGAGCGAGAGCACAATGCCAAATCATGCCAACCCAGGTCAGGCAATAGCCATATAATTAACCAGCAATGTGTCCACAGGCCACCATGAATGAATGTGTGTGGTTCGGCCCTATGCCGTCGGGCACAACATGCAGACTCGCCCTCGGTGTTAATGCTGATAGGCGCATAACCTTATATCTAGAAATCCTTGTATAATCTCACCAAATAGCTTGTAAGGTTTTCATATAATCTTATTCGCGAACTTTATTTGCCATATCACTACAAAATACAAACTCCTCAATTTGGGTAAAAAAAAAAAGTTATTTTTAAATTTTTCTTTCTTTAAATTAAAAAGAATACTCATCAGATCTTGGGTTATAAACAGGATTTTGACCGAATAACCACTCCAGGAGGGGGGAAACACTAGATACTTGTCCCCCCTCCACCACATCACGGATTGTTGGGGTATCTATATTCATTTTAATCAAAAGGGACGCTCAGTCCCATGTTGATAAGAGTCTTCAATGTACTTTTCTGGCTACACCCGCAACTATTACTAGTGTACTTAATATATTTAATAACTAACCTCAAAATGCTACTGGCGATGTTTGCATGGCCTCAATTATTAGTGGTCACATGAGATGCCACTGACACTATATAAAAGGGTCTTCCCAGGTCCCATTCGTTATAGTGAACCAATAAAGACAAAAAAACCATGGTCACAGCTAGAGCGCAAAGCAGCATATTCTCCTTTGCTGCCAATCCAGTCCGGTCTCCCATCCCCTTCCTAATGACCAGCGATTGAGTAACAGGAGAAAAAAAAAAGGCGCTGGCAGTTTTTGATGCATTTTATTGAGCCAAAGCCAGAAGTGGATCCAGCATTGATGAGAAGTAGACATCCTCACTTTATAGGTCCTTTTTCTTTTGGATCCACCTCTGCTTAGGCCCAATAAAGCAGCATGAAAAAAATACAAAAAAACAGCTTTTTCCCCAAAATGGAATTAAAAAAAAAAAAGGTATGTTTGTAATGGTGACCTTGGGGGTACAAAGAAAACATTGCACTCATCAGATGTCAAGTGTTGGTTTACAATTTGCAAAAATGGCACAAATTAAAGTGCTATATACAGAATCTATAGGGGGAGGGGACAGAAATTAGAGCAAACGCCCTGAGGTGTTGCCCCGCTTTCTAAAGAGCTCAGGGTTCATATAAACCTGCACTGTTCTAGAATGTAATTCTATAGAATCTCACCATTTATTCCCGCATCGCCGGCTTCCATCCTTGGATTGTCTGGCTCTCTAAAAACAGCATCCAGAAGAAACCATAGGCTTTCATTAGTAGACCAATAAGGTCTCCATGTGACTAGGTCTCACTTCCTTTCTGACATGCACCAACTGCGTCATTCGCTCTAGAACCCTCCCACTATTTAGGCTCCATTCAGATGGCAGTATTCGGTAGCTCAAACCAGGACCAAGTCCAAAATACAGAATTTCCATTATATGTTTTTGCAGTATGTTCCACTCCTGTCTTGGTTTCCAAATAATGCTTTCCGAATGGACCTCTGTGTGTTCGCTGGGCGGCTCCAACTGTACACAATATACAAGTGCATAGGGTTACATTACGGGCAAAAACTATTCATGACCTATCCTATGCGCAGGTCACCAATAGGAAATCACTGGGGACCTGCTGCACGGGACTGAAATCACAGGGAGCTGAAGTGGCTATTATACTTCAAAGTGCGTCCTCGGGGTGTCGAGGTGGCAGTGCCAGAAGTGTAATAGCCGCTCCAGCTGCCAGGGGTTTTAACGGGAGTAAAGCCAGCTAGGGCGCTTCAGCTCCTGTCTCAAATGGCACATGTCTGACACTAACCATGGGGCGGGTCCCCCACGTGCAACTATTGCTGACCTTTCCTATCAGTAGGTTCTTGCCCGGAAAACCTCTTTAACCCAACTGGGAGCAGAAGAGTGCCCACCTGCAAAGTGTATATAACTATGGGAGTCTCTGGGTGACGGATGCCGCTGTATAGCATCTCTTAGAAGCATATATTTAACATGTTAAATGCAGGCCCCAAATGGGATGTGAACAGAGCTTAAGCAAAGGATACAAAAAGGTGACAAGAGGCAGCTAGGAATCCCAACCATTTATGTAACTTTGCCCCGACTCCTGCAGCACCTACTTTAAAAAGGACAATATAGTGTAGGCACAAAACGGTGCAACCACTCTTGTGCCGGCTTTAACTTTTCTAATGCAGCAAAAAAAAAAAAAAAAAAAAAGAGACTAGATATTACGAGCAAATGCTCCAATTAGCGCCGGCTCTAGATTGTATGCAAATCACTTTCACTCACCATCTATGCAACAAGTTACATTCTGGGTCCTACCACAAATGCTGGTGCTTATTTAGCCCCTTAACAGCCCTGCATTAACTCACTTAGCTGTTTAAGACCATATAAGTGATATTAATCTATACAAAATGTGATTGTTCTCAGTAAGAGAAACCAAGTAATCTTGTAGATATGATACCTTTTAATGGCTAACAAAAATACATGATGTTATAGCAAGCTTTCAGACTTTTACTCTGTCCTTCACCAAGGCATCATGAAATGCATCCAAAGAGGCATGCATATTTATACACATGCATGCCTCTTCGGATCCATTTCATGATGCCTTGATGAAGGACTGAGAGTAAAAGTCTGAAAGCTCGCTATAACATCATGTATTTTTGTTAGCCATTAAAAGGTATATCTACAAGATTACTTGGTTTCTCTCACTAAGGACAATCACACTTTGCTCTACTGCCTTAAACTGTACCAAACTTTTCATTAATCCATACCCAACGCTGCTGTATGTACGCTGATCACAGTACATTCACCGAGTCACCGGATGCCCATAAATATGCATAGATGTAACATTTTGCATTATATATCAGGGGTCTTAAGGAGACTCCACCAGCGCTACAAGCTGCATCGGGTTCAGGTATTTTTCCATTCTTCTTGATGTAAAATGCCATGAGCTCTGGCCAAGCGCAGTCGTCATGGCACTGTAGTATTAATGTAGTAGCGCCAGATCAGAAAAACATGGCCACTTTCTGTAGTAATGGTGCCACCCATGGGTCTCATGGAGCAATGCAGGGGAGAAACACGGTGCCCACATGTGGTTCAATTTGTGAATGACTGCATAAGCTCTAAAAGTTGCAAACTTAAACATTAAACTCGCCCAGGTAGAGCCCTTACTGTGAACGGTGGGGTGAGAGTTGTAGTACCGCATACCACTGGCTCCGTTTGTGAATGAAAGCAGCCCTGTTTTCCTAATTCTGGCCAACCTCCTCAAGTTGACTGTGCGACAGTAATGCCAGGGATACAAGCTTGTACGGGCATGGAGGCACAAGGTCTGTATATACAGATAGTATTGAGAGAGGACAATTTCTTGGTAGCTTTCTAGTTTGTGAGGCCAAGTAAATTACATTTTCTTTCTCCAAAAGAGCGCAACTCAAGGTGAATGGGACTGAGGGGTAATGCCAGCCATGCCAATGAGGGGCGGTAGCTCTAGAGAAGAAAGGGGGGCTTTTCTTTAATAATCACATTTAAATTCAGATTTCCCTATCTCCATAAAAGTATTGCAACCGTTTCCGCATGAAAAATCACCAGAGCTGTGAAATTTCTTGCTTTATGATCCGCTCCCAGTCTTGCCAAGAACCACAGAATGTTAATCTGCAGGACAGCTTTCGCCCGTCATCCCTGCCTTCTAGTGCTACAATCCCTCCATGTGTTTCCAGCAGGGCTGACGCTGCCATGTGGCCCCAGTCTGAGGAGTCTTGGCCATTTTGGAAGACTAGACTGCTCTTTTTTTCCTGCATGTTCATAAACAGCAAATGGTCCTAAAAACCAAAAAGCATTAGTTGCGGACATGAGATGATAACCCATGCAGACCGGCGCTATGCATAGCGAATGGCTTTCCTTGTGAGCAGAGTTTTCTGCCAGGCAATGCAGAACGATTTTATTTGACAAAATAAAGTACATTGTTTTCTTGGCTAAAATGACCAAATATGGTAAGAAACCGTCAGTGCATCTTATAGCAAAAACATGTGGTGATGAAGGCTCCAAGCTGCATCTCCAGAGTCACTCCAGATGAAATGGCTACTTGGCCCCTGAAATGACTTGAGATAGTGGGCCGGTGCGTACCGTAACTCTGCTCCAGGTTTTGGTCATCAGTGCACATAAGAACAATCTAGTTTAGAAAAACATTTGCTCAGGTTTCAGCTTGTAGTTGGAGCCAACAGGATCGGTCACAAACAATCTTACTCGAGTGCCAAATTAGGTGACGATCCACCGTGGCCAACACAATCTCATGCGCCAAACACGTCCCTCGGACAGTCGCCAAGTTACACGTGGGAACCAATCAGAAGTCAGCTTTTTAAATGGTCACTGACTGCTTGATACAGACTACAAAGCCAGTTAAAAGGAGTATTCCCATCTTACAGAGTGATGGCAGCGTGCTAGGATACCCCATCACCTTATGGTAGGTCAGGGTCCGACCACAGATCCTGAGAGTGAAGCAGCCTCAGCACTGATTCGGTAGTACCCCCCTCTAGGCATTTCCTGCACAGCCGTCCTCATGTCCACTCAGTTGTGCAAAAAGCATAGCATAGTCACACTTGCTTCAATAGGGCTGGGTTGCCACTCTGCAGGGAAAACGCTAAAATAGGACCCTGACCCCCTCCATTTTCAGCCTTGATGGGAATCCCACCACTTAAAGTGGGGACATAGTATACGCTAGAGCACATGTCAATCTCAAGGCCCAAGGGCTGAAACTGGCCCGCCCCATCATTTTATGTGGCTCATGACTAGGTCCGGCTACAGAAGGACCAGCTCCCCACTTTCCACGGAGGACACAGTCAGCACTTGGCCGAGGGAGCAGGTGCCATCTTGGATTGTGAGCTCTGGCACACCTCCACACCACTCTGCTCGGCAACGGACCGGAGGTGGCACAGCTGACAGACCTACCAAGCATCCTAGCCACCCTCCAAGGCAGGAAGCTCAGTGCTGAACCCATGTCTGAATACCCTAATGCTGTCCATATTAAGAGCGCAAATATGCCCAGATGACTGAGCCTTATAAATGGCCCTCTGAAGGCAACTATAGTTCCAATATGACCCTCTATGAAAATGAGTTATGCCATAACTTTATAAGATGGGAATACCCCTTTAATGTGTCAGACCTGGTTTATACTACCACATACAAGTGGAAGAGACATCACAATGCCCATATAGCTCTACGGTTGGGTTGACATGTTCAGTGGTACAGAAGACCATGGCGGTGTTTTACCATGACGAACACAATTTGTTTCTAGAACGGCTTCAATGAGAGAACGGCCATTGTGGTTTCTAACTGAACAATTTTTGTTTTTCCCCGCAGTAAGGGCAGTAGTGGGCCAAATAAAACTCACAAAAATGGCAGGGATGTCCCAAATACAGTTCAGGGGAGAAAACCTACAACAGGCTCTGGAAAGTGCCTATTCCCAAATATAAGATGGCAGACAAGGAGGTGAAAGAGCCTATAGTTGTAGAAGGAAAGGCTCAAACCTGTAAAATGTGCAGCAGTATTAGATGCATTTGTGAATGGTGCCAACAGCCTTGGAGGGTAACAGTTATCCACGGTAACATACCGATGGCCGCATTAAAGGGCTCGAGCACACTACTGTATTCAGGTTATAGAGAGCCGTACCAAGGCAGCTAGATCCAGCCATACAATGTCATGTCTACAGAATGCCGGTGTGGATGGAGGTCTACTCCCTAGAAGCAATACTTCTGTAGGGAAGATACCTGCGTGATATAGTACTGAGCCATAGGGGCTCAGTTTCGTTAACTAGAAACCTCTTTAATATCCCTACAAGTTCTGCTGTTAATGGAATGCTTTTTGCCAATGTCACACCCGGACTCTAAGGCACCCTTCACACAAGCGTTTTGCACCAGAGAATAGATCCAATTAATTTTGGTATGTTCGTTGCTATGCACCATATGTTTCCTGTGCACAGAGAAGAAAAAAAAACCACCACGCAGCAAGCTCTATTTTACTGCGCATTGGTGCACTGAAAGTCCCCATAGTCAATGGGGATGCACACAATACACTAGTATGGGGGTCAGAGGTTGAAACAGGCTGAACGAAGACAAAATGTCCAACATACGATGTATGCATTTTTTCTTCTTTTTTTTACTGATGGGCACACAAAAAAAAAATTGCTGTTCATTCCCCAAATATGCATACGCTTGTGTCAAGGGGGCCTAACACAGCAGCTCCATGTTAGACATTTTAGATGTGGATACCAGGAGAAAAAGGACACCCGTAAAGATCAAATTTTTACCCAAGCAAAAAGGAAGAAAAAAAAAATTAATTACCAAGCACACACATCTAATGAATATTTTGCCATGTGGTTAAAAGGAAAGTTAATTGACCTGGGTATTATATTATATTGATGACACGACGTTGAGCATTTTAGACCTTGGATCAGATAAAAACAGTAGCAAGGGTCATCATCTGCTGCACGCTTATTGCTCTGGGAGAAGCACATAGTAGCTCTAATGCCACTAGTTGCGAGAAGCATATAGTAGGTTCTTATGCCCCTAGTTGAGCATGGAAGTAAAATGGGTGAAAAAGAAATAAAGTCTAAACCGATCCACTGATGTTGCCCCATTGAAGCAGCCCATAAGAGGCGACCGCTAAAGTTTGTTATTCTTCCATACTTCCAGGCATAGGTTCAGAAAAATGTAGTCCATAAGTGTGATTTCAATCACAAGATGCCACCTTTATTAGTTTTCCTTTAAACAAACAGTCAGCCTGGAAAGACCGAGGCATTGTGTCACAATTGAAGTGCCGCGATAAAGTGACAAAAAAAAGTAATCATTCGCAAAGTTGGTGCTGAAATGCCCAGCTTCATCCGCGGCTGGAGCACCAAGCTGGTCCTTGTGAAAAAGCCTTTACTGATCTCCCAACAGCATTGGTTATTCTAAAAGCTCTTGCTTTCTGTGTAGGCTTCCTAATACCGCCCTTCATCCCGCCAGCCTCTTGCGTTTCGCTTACTGTCATGCTACGAGTAGGTGGACACAATACACTCTTAAACAAAGTCAAAAAGACGTAGGTTCGCACTTCTTCTGGGGGAAAGAGTGATGGGCAAGAGGAACAATCACTTAAAGCTTCTTTCCATTTGATGCGACTACTCCTACTAGAGTCAGATCCAGGTACACACCTTCAGCGTGCCTTAATAAACATTCTCCACGCCCCCCTCCTCCAACATCTCACATAAATTCAAATCTTTATATATTATAATTATATATTAAAACAAATGATGAGGAGGGGGCAAACATTTTACGCCTCCATCCACTTCCTGTGGTCAAAAAAAAACAAAAACATTTTTTTCAGAACCTCTTATTTATAAAATAAAACAAAAAAGACTGAAGAAAAAAAAAAGTCAGTTCGTAAAATTCAACAGGAGGAAGGCAGAGAAAAAAAAAAGAAAAAAGGGGGAACGGCTCCGCCTACTCCCTTCTTCAGTGCACTCAATTCCAGTCTTATCTCTGCCCATCCATGGCAGTCATGGCTTTCTGGGGCGCGCCTGCAGGCTGGGAGGTTGGGGGCCAGGCTGGTTGTGGATGGTGGTGGTGATGATGATGATGATGGAGGTGTGTGGTTGGAGAGGCTGGGGGTAGCCAGACAGGCTGTTGGCTGGGTGGTGATGAAGCCCAATACGGGTTGAAACTGCCAGGAGGAGAACAGGCGTTTGAAGCTGCTGGACTGCTGCTGTTTTGCAAGCTCTCTGAGGTTCGAAGTTTAGAAAACATGGCTAAAGCATCCGGGAAGTTGGGCGGAGTGGCTGGTGTGTTACTTGGTGTACACATCTGAAATACAAGGTAGAAGAATAGTTATTACACTGGTGCAAAATTAGGCGCAACATGAGATATTGGGCACAGGGTTGGTCATCGCTGTGCCTCAAGCAATTATTGCCCGCCCTCATGTGTCCAATGAAAAGATAGTGAAACTACCCTTCACAGACCTCTACAGTGACATTCCTCCTCTATGACAGGCGTGATGTTGGATTACCAAGATATTTAGAGCCATTGCCCCAACTCATCCAACTACACTGCCAGGGGCTATGGGTCACCTGGCTGATGTAATGTTTATAGCCTGTAGTCAGCTTGTGTCGGCCCGTAAGCAGGCTGGTGCAGCCAATGAGAGCTCTGATGATCGCTGGGCTCTGTCTGTCATTGACTGTAGCAGCAGGTGTGTAGAACAACATAGGAGAGAAGAGAATGCAAGCTCTTTATTAGGTTATGCACACAGGGGACCCATTTTTAGAAAGAAAAAAAAAATCTCAGACCACCACTTTAACCCTTTGCAATCCAATTTTGGTGCAGGGTTTCCTAGGGGGGCTCTCTCTTTCTGGCATTATAAAATAGCGCCATCTGCTGGCTAGAGTCAGTACTGCAATGTGACATGCTGGAGAGGCCCCCGACAACAAAGGGGCCAGTATTCTACAGTAAGAATACCCTGCCGGATGTCTTCCGACATCGGAGCTGTACAGCCTTCAATCAGAATGTCTTTAGACGTCACAGTGGATTGGAAAGGGTTAATGACCTCCCCATTTCCAAGCTGTCACCTCAGCCTTGCAGAGAGGAGTCCGCTGCACTTTCAGGATGCTGTGTGGACACACCCATAGAGAATGTACATGCACATAGTCTGCAGAGATGAGCCCGCTGTACTGTCCTCGCGCCAACTTCCACGGGTGATAGCATGGAAATGGGGAGCCAGGTGAGTAGGCAAAGCACCTTCCTGGATGCCGCAGGACCGGTCCTATGAGCAACGTAAATGTTTATGGTGCTCATAGCGGAGGACAGGTTCCCTTTAAATTTTCTTTCACGCCAGTGCTTGATTCACAGCTAGACTGCTTAGTACTGCTGCATAATGCCCTGTATGCTGCTGCGTGTCTACTACAGAGGTAAGGGGGCAGGATCCCCTCTTCCCAATGTGTACTGTGTTTAGGAGCCAACATGGCAGCTAGGCTTCACCCATGAGTGCAGTGAAGACTGACAATCAGAAGGGGCTCACAGCGGGGAAGACTGCTGCCAACTTCAGAATACAAGTCATAGACTAGTTAGAAATCATGATCTTCCTTATGGTCACACAACAGCTTCTTCCTAAAAGCTAGCAAAGTTGTGATGTAGGGACAGACGTGGCGCTGCAGTTGGAGAACACTACAATCAGCAGTTCAAGAATGAAATGGCTAATGAACAGATCGATCTCCGATATTTTGTGTACATTCAGTGGAGCGCAGACAGACTGATGGGCAGATTAATTCTATAGGAGCCCTTCGTACGGTCTGCAGTTCCTCGACTCCACAGACAAAAACTACTTGGGTGAAATCATGCGACTTCTACTGAGAACGGGTATAAAGGTCAAGAATTACAATGTGTAAACACGAGGAGGAGCCCAGCGAAGGTTACTGGTGTAGACGCCAGCCGCTGCAAACACCAAACAGATGCAGAAACCTGCAGGACGCGGCCAGACCAAACATCCTGCAAGGCCTTCCCTGCAGACAGGGACTGCTGGTACCGATCCCCGAGTGTCAGGCAGCAGTGTGCGGCTCCCTAAGTTACAGAACACTTTCCCCGTTTCCTGTTTGACTGTTTTCTCACATAATGTAACAAGTCCCCGGGAGCAATCATTGTAACCGGCCAAAAACAACTGCAGTGCATTAGATCTCCTTCCTCGCTATCTGCTTATTAACAGACTATAAGACCAGCTACAAACACTATGTAACAGCCTGGTAAAGTGCGGGGCCCCGGCTGCCGCGAGGGGGCTGTTGGGGCCCTCAGGTTACTAAATAACTACAGTGTGTTAAAAGACACATGCTACTTTAAAAGGAACTGCTAAAAGCCACAGCAGAAGGATCGCCAGCCTCAACTTCCCCCATAAGACATGCATGTACTTCCTCTAGACCAGTAGACCCCCGTCCACTATAGTCACAATCCATGTTCATTCTTTTTGCAGCCGTTAACCCTCTAAATGCCCCGATCGGTATTTAGGGGTCTTGAACAGCCGCCTCGTAATGAGATCACAAGGTGCCGTTCAGTTGTCATGGAAACTTAGGGTGCTCTGACGGCCCCCAGGAATGAATGCCTAGATGTACTGTATTCTAACAGGCAGTCTAGCATAATGCAATACTGTAGTATTGCATTATACTGTATGAGCAATCAAATGATCCCAAGGAGACTAAAGGGAAGGAATAGATTATAAAACAAATTTAGGATACAAAAAGTTAGAAACACACACTTTCCTGATTATAATAAAAATCACAACAAAAAACTAAAAAAATAGTTGTGTCCAAAAAAGTCAGATCAAAATGATGCATTTATCCCACACGGTAAACGGAGAAAATAGAAAAACACAACAAGCCCTTGCACAATGCCATCAACAGAACGATTGAGAAAAAGTGGGGAAAAAAAAAAACGTTATGGTCGTCAGAAGATGACAAAAAAAGTTTAAAAATAAAAACAAAACACCACAACTCATTCTGCAAAAAAACAAAAAAAAACAAGCAGCCTTCACACTGCCAGGTAACGGAAATAGTCTTTCTCTCACACGAAGATTAGTAGGGTACAAACATACCAATCACAGAGGGGAATTCTAAATCTTAGGCTCCCTATATTGTGTTTTCACGCCCTGCTAAACCACCTCCCATCACTTCTGCGAAGTTTCAATCCTCCGGCGCAGCTTTCAGGCGCATCAAACAATCGGCCAGGGTTTTCAATGGGAAGCCTCGCCTTGCACAATTGTGCGATGTGTTTTACTGTTCCAATGAGCTATTCGTTCGAGGAATGTGAAAAGATAGAACATACCGCAGTTTTTTTTCTGCACCGTGTCGCTCGTGTAGGACTCATTTTTGAGCCTCGCAAAGCGCAAATCTCACACAAAACTCTTTGGCCGCGTGAAACCGGCTTCACGCACCCCGCATGGATTTTGCTGGGTGCTGTGCAATCCTCCGGTACATAAAGCAGCCTCTGTTAGCTAATATATACATGAGGTCTCCGACCCCAACGTGTACGTGTCCCATCACTACCCATACACAGCGGCAGCCCTGCGCTGGAGGCACTGCAGCAGTCTCAGCATGTCTGATCCCCGGGAAGCTGGAATTCCTCTTAACGCACATTTATAAACAGAAATCCAGCTCCCTCCTTAACGCATCAGATTAATGTGCTGACCAAACAATATGGGGGAGGGGAGGTAATACGTGACTCTTTAACCGCCGCAGCTTCTGCATTTACCATTCCCATTAGAAGAGTTAGTTTGGGGGGGTTTAGAGGCCATTTAAACACCTTCTATTGGAATCTATACAATATACTGTATATGCAATCCCCCCTCTTACACCGTATACTATGAAACTGATATTTAAGCACTTTTACCACCATAGATCTGCCACAGCTGCGATGGGATGATTGTGCCGATTGGGAAGAACTACAAAGTGATTAATAGGTGGTGAAGAACTGCTGCACAGCATTGTGGGACATCGGTAGGCCTGGTGCTCCGACACTTATGGGGACTCCTCACACGCAGCAACCATCATCATGTCGGTGTTGTGCAAGAAACAGTTACAAATGGTGTTCGCTAGTATGAACTATTGCCAAGTTACAGAAACAATTGGTTTGTGTCATTTACATTCGGGGGTTATTGCACAATCCGGTGCAGACAAAGTGAGCGAGTAACAGACCGCGCTTACAGCCACCGCCTGCGTTCCACTACTATACACTAAGGCCAGCTGCAGACGCGCATATTATAGCGCGGTTGTAATAGGGATCTGTATTGTAGATGGCGTACGGTTGTATTGGAACGGTTTTCCCCTCTGTATATTTTATGTTCTACTGGACAAATACTAATTTGTGTTTTAAAAAAAAAAAAAAAAAAAAAAAAAAAAAAACTTAGTGAAAGATACGGCTACGTGAGAAAGTACATAGACTTACATTAGTGCCATAGTACGGTCCACAAGACACGAACCGAACATGGAACTAAAATACACTCATCTGGAACAACTTTGGGGGAAAGTTTTGCTTCCCCCTTAGTGTGATGCAAACTAATATGGAGGGGGGCAACACACCCCAGAATTCTGTTCTGGACAAACACTGATTAGGAGGAGAATAACGTGGTTGCTCATTTTAGACGTTGTTGTTGTAGTATGGGTCTTCTAACAAAAGCTGCTCAATGATTAGGGCGTGATTATCTGCTGGAGAGGTTAAGCCCTACCCCAAAAATAAGCACTAGCTGCACTCCCAAAAAATAAATAGGTATACTTACCTAAAAGGCTCCGTCCGGTTCCTCCGGCTGCTCTCTGGAGCTGTGCCATGCGTCCTGCAGTCTTCGTTTGCTCGCAGAAGATAACTTACTGGTTGCAGAATGCATAAGTCCCGCCTCCAGGAAGCGATGGCTCTGATTGGTTCTTCGACCACTGCTCAGCCAATCACAGCCACTGCATTGGTTCATCCAGAGCTGCACTGATTGGTTCTTCAGCCAATCAGAACTATTGCTTCCTGAAGGCGGGATCTATGCATCCCGCAACCAGGAAGTGATCTTCTGTGGGTGAATGAGGACTGTAGGACGTGTGGCAGAGGTCACATCAGCGTCGGAGGTTCTTGTTGCAGATTTATGCTAAAAAACACACAACTAAAATCATGTGGCAAGTTGTGCAAAAAAAAAAAAAAAAAGAAGTTGTGCTTTTGCTAGTTATCACATTGGCCATCATGTCAAACCCCTTAAGTAATGCAAGCAGGTATTTTAAATTCATTTCCTAAACCAGACAACCCCTTTTAATGTACCAGGTCTTCAATAAAAGGGACAACTCTAGTTCCCACCATCTTCAGTAGAGTCCCTAACTCCTCTAGGGGGCACTAGTAAGCCAGTTTCACAAAAGTGTATTTGGGCGCATCTATAATACGAGAGTTAAGACGAGTACATCTAAGGTCATGCTGGGATACCCCTCCACATTATGGGCACATTTATGGCCCAAGAGCTGGATGTCCTTCTCTAAAGTTACCAAAACACATTGGTGCATTGAGCTGTAGACAAACCTAGAGCCCTTCATACCAGAAGGAACTAACCTTATCTGCACCATAAAGATAGGAAGGGCACAAGACGGTGAGCAAAGGTCCATAGCCAACTGTGCATGAACTAGAGGGAAGGCCTTCTGCACAGGGCAATGACTGGCCGAACTAACGCTCATACAATCATTAGTTCCCCATCACTGCCCAGTGTAAATATGCCCCACGGCTCAACAACAAGTGATAAAACGCTCGTCTGTCATTCGCTGCATCCTCGATGTGGGCATGAAAAGTGTCGCTTGGTGACAAGTCCTCTTGTGCAAACATGAATGATTGCCTGACCCATCTATATATTAGTCTCTCGTTAGAAGCAATCATCTACCTATTTAAGAGGCCTTTAAGGGTGCATGCACACTACGTTAGTAGATGGAGGTACAGGTAGTGAGCACTTCCCACTACATGCTTCCCATGGATAGAAGCACATGTTGCCTGAAGGCTCCCATCACAAACAAGAAGTGCAGAATACAGGGTTTTCCTGGATGCCAATGTATACAGAATAGTGTAGTAAACTACGCCATTCTGGACAGCCCAAAAAGGCAGTGCAACGCAGCCCGATGGAGGCCACAAGGACATTTACGACTTCTGTCGGGTGAATGGGGACCCAGGAATACATTCTGCACCTACACCAACCCTATCGCTATGTTCACATATTACCTTCTACTCTTTATATTTACCGCTTCTACATAGGGAGGCATTTACATGCTGTATGGACAGCACACACGATCCTTCCCCGGACAGGATCACTGCTGCAGCTGCTAATCCTGCCCAGTAATACATGCTGGATGTGAGGCCTGTGTGTCCAGGGTGCTGCTGGCTTCACTAGCTCAGCTTCATTTCTGGACTATTTCTGCTGCTACAGCCCATGACATCTCCTTATACTTTTGCCAGGCTCACACGAGCAGGCGGGTCGGATTCTGCACTCGGGAGGCCTGCAGCAGATTTCAGCTGTGAGCCCAGCCGGTGACCCTGTGTACCTCCCTTAACTGTACTGTGGATGACCATGGAGGCTCACAGGCAGTCATGTGCAATACCGGGTTTTTTGTCTGTACTTCCTGCACTGCCGCTCAGCAATGATGCAGGTACCCGCAGTCCATACACATTGTTAATTACGTATGGGCTGCGGGTCGGACACCTCCATTGACATTAATGGAAGCAGTCTGCATGAATATCGCGGCAAAATAGTGTATGGGGAGGGAAATCAAAGATGCATGCCTTTCAATGCCTGCGTTTTACCGCGGATCATCCATGTGGACAGTGATCGCAGAATCTGCAATCCACTCGTGTGAACCCGGCCTAAGGATAGTTTCACATGGGCAAGAATCTAAAGCAAATTGTGTGTTGCAAGACGCACAAATATGAACTCCCTTCAATGGAGTCACTCATGAGTGATGTTGTCCCTCACAGCGATGCAGCAAGAAAAAGAAGGAAGGTTTTATTTACATATATTGATTTCAATGGAACCTCAGATACACTGCATGGCATGCAAGGCTTCCCATTGAAAAACACATCCGATTCTATTGCGCCTGAAACTCACACAAGGGGATCGCTATTTCGCAAGAGCGATGCAAGATGGTTTTGCATGGAAAAGGAAAAAAAAATAAATAAAAAATGGCCTCACACCCACCAGTAAAACGCACATTGCTGAGCGTGATATTGCGCTCGCCCGTGTGCAGTTAGCCCAAGGAGGGACTTCCCTCCCCCTGCAGAGTCTACTATGGCCTCCTTCCTCACCCATCTGTGATTCTTCCCCTGCACTTACTCTAATGCAGGCAGTGTGATCTGCCCTCCCTCAAGACCTGGATGCTTTCCTCCCTCTGATCTGCCATGTACAACCCTTCCCCTTCTTACCGCTCTCTAAAGATCCTTTTACATGGGCACATAAATGAGTGCCGACTGACAATATAACAAGTCATCTGGCAGGGACAGGGCCGCAGGAGCCACGCAGCTGGGTCCTTGTAGGACTTAAGACAGGAATGCATGTGCTTTTTTTTTTTTTTTAAATCGCATGCTCAGCTGTTTTTTTTGTTTGTTTTTTTGTTTTTTCGGTAACTACAACCCCTTTAAAAAAAAAAAGTCTTGGTCACATCTTCCTAGATAGAAAAACTGTATAAAACGACATCATTAAATTCCAACCAGGGGATCTAACCCCACAGCTATAGCTGGGAACCCTATATGAACGTACAGTCCCACTATCGAGTGTTTGCGCAGCTGTCTCCCCCGCCACGCTCTTTCCTGGAGGCCATCTTGTCGTGGGGATTGCACACACTGCTCCTGCTGTGTTTACACACGTTGGACTTCTGGGATCGCATTGATGTGTGCTGTGCATTCCTGCCGGCGGGCGCACACAGGCTCTCTCATGGGCTGGTATTAACCCTTCATGCAATTCGGAGACCATGACCAAAACAAGGAGGCTTCTACTCACCATGTGCGGATGATGCTGAGCGCTGGGGACATTGGATTCTTGGAAAAAGGTACTGAGGGCGGTCTAAACAGAGAAAGAACAACTTGGATTAGCAATCAGCGTATAATAATAAATATATATCGTGAAGTATTCCCCTATATACTCCGCACTGAGGGATAACTGCTATAGGGGGAGCTGTACAGACAAAGGCCGGCGCGCTGGAGGTAAACACAACACTGTGGAAGGAACATTAACCCAGATTTGTCTTGTGGATGGCGATGACATCACTTCAGCGGCAGGAGAAACAGGAAGGGAGCGTTCACAAACACCTCGAACAAAATAATGATGGCAGTCTTCAGGGACGGGAAGCGCTTGGCAGCAATATCATACACAATGTATTACACGTGCGCTAAACAGGTCACACTAAAGTTCCTTCACAGTAATACAAAAACGTAAATCGTGTTTCAGGTCTGGCGGGCGACTTCTTACTCTTCAGGTATTGCGGTGCTGCATTATATTACAATAGCCAAGCAAGAAGCCACACGGCTGCAGATACCGGGGGTAACAAAGAGCTGCCGTATACAACTGGCGGCGTGCGATCCGCAGAGCTGCCGGGAAGCACACATTGTATGTAAACAAACAAGAAGGCAAGACAGCGGCGGCTGCCCCCTGAACACGCAGGGCGAGAGCGCTACGTCTCATCTGTCCTTATTATGCAACATATGCAGAATGCACAGCTACATGGAAGCAGGAGAGCCGCCCTGCCCCCACCTACTCCGTGTATGATTGTAAACAATGGCCCCCAAACGCAGACCCCCACTAATGCTACAATACACACAGCTCCCACTAATCGGACCCAAAGCACTGGAAAGGAAAATGCAAGGAGGCAGCTGTGCCCAGATAGAGATATGTGAGCGTATATGCAGAACGAGGCGGAGACACCGCTGACAACAATAACAATCACTGTTAACCCCTTCAGCCCACTGCGGAACAGGCAAGAAGAGCCTTCAGAGAAGATTCTGCACGCAATTGGCATCTTTATGGAGCACGTGTTGAAGAAAAAAACATTTTTTTCAGAAAAAAAAATCTGCTTTATATATGCATGATAAAAAAAAATCTGCATGCAATAACAAAAGAAAAACTTGACAATTAACTCCTAAAAAGAAAAAAAAAATTCCATAAAGAATGCTGCAAATCTGCCATAAAATTAGGAAACCTCTTCTAGAAAAAGGATCAAAACTATATAGAGCAGATAGTTCTATTTCCAGAGGGTTATTGCATCAGCATAGATTATGACATGGAGAGGTCTGATATCTGCGATAGTCATCCATACACAATAATAGCTGTATAATATAACATATCCACACCTCCCTCCAGCCAAAACACACGGCAGAAACATTTAGCAGCATTGCGTCTAGATGAAAGTTACTGTGTATCCAGGAAGCGGATACAACTAACGCCCAGCTTGTTACTATGTTTAGGATTATTCTATACCCGAGGACTTGCCTATATAATATTACATATACATGCACAGGAAAATACAGGGTTTTGCAAATGACTAAAAGCATCTTCTTTTCACCAGTTTATTGCATAAATAATGCTACAATGTAACTCCGACTAGAAGAACAGACAAAGGCCGTGTGTGAGGATACAGATTATTACATATTACACACATTATTTAATCCTCACTCTTTGGCCACAAGATAGGTTGTATCATGATGTAACACCCCCTCCTGACAGTTGTCTGCAGCGCTTATGTTTTGGGCACGGACCTCATGCAAGACTATATGACGGATACAATTACGGGGTTTATAAATAGATTCAATAGTCACATGGTCTTTCTCCCCCCCCCCCCCCTTTTTTTGGTGAAGGGGCCCTAGGCAAAAATACCAACCAAATCAGTCCGACACCCAAACAGCCTCTCCGAGGAACGTACAGGAGGCCCAGTATACAGGCTATATACTTGCACATTATGATATACGGCTAGATCAGGGCTCTGACACACCTTCGTCTTTATTGTATACCGAGCTGCTCAGTAACGACAGGGGCGTTATATACATAGTCACATAATACTACTCCTATTGTGGAGCACAAGGTCTGAGGACACAATGCAGCCATACATGATATACACAACACCGGGCCTTTAAATGATAGGATGGATAATAATGATAGCTGTTAGTCTATAGGATTAGAGTGAAGTATTTACCTACAGACTCTGCTATGCTATAATATTATATATCACACATACACGTATACAGAACAGTTGGCCCAATAACAGCAGAAGAATGACACTCCTGTCCTCAGCAGGACTGATGTTCCTAGGAGGGTCCAGGACAGCGCGCGCACATATATATATATATATATATATATATATATATATATACACACATATACATATACACACATACTGCCCATGCTTACAGGTGATAGTTCTAATAGCAGATACCAAATCCAGCTGTGCAGCAGATAACGTCCTGAAGAGCAGCTTTAATATCAGCAGCCCAAACGGCACACATAGCAGCTATAAGGGCGCGTTCATATATTACCGATTTGGTGTGGATCCGCACATCATGTCAGCGAGGTGTGAACACACCCTAATAGAGCGGAGGGAGAACGGGCACATGTGGCCTGATAGAGAACGGCGCACATGTTTTAGGACGCTCATACATGCTGCAGTCCATCCAACAACCAACCGCATGCAGATCATCATCGCTAATTAGCAGGCTGCACCTAGGACTGGCATGTACCGGCAGCCTTAATGGATTCTTCACACCGGCAGATTAAGAGGAGCGAACGATGAGGTCGGAAATAGTTTTAAACTTGGATTTAGGTGCCGTTTGTGATTCTCGCGCCTGCGATCACCTCTCTTCCCTCCTCTCACGCCGCTCCATAACAGACGCCTGTTTACACAAGTGAAGGAGTTCACGAAAAATGGTCATCTGACAAGGGGATATGCAAATGAGCTCGATTTTTCCTGTCCAATTTTCTGCATATAACCCCCCCCCCCCCCCCCAAAAAAAAGAGAAAGACAGAAATGAAGCCTATTGTTTGAAATGCTTATAGTCACACCTGGGATTATTATTTATTGTTTTTTTAATTTTTATTTTAAATCAAGCCGTCTAAGCAAAAAAATAAATAATAGTCACAACATTTCCAATTTTGTTGCGACTTTCGGACAAAATTCACCCAGCCAAGTCTGGGGTTGTGTTTAAAAGATGCGACCCCTTTTCTATCGCATGTGACAAAAAAAAAAAAAAAGAAAAACGTTCAGAACGTTTTTTTTGTTTTTTTTTAAACGCCAAAATAGATAAAAATCATGTAGAAAACTGCAGACAAAAAGAAAATTAAAAAATAAATATCAGGGCTGGAAAAAAAACTAAACGCAAAACAAACCCCCCGTGTGAATAAACCTCAGGCTGTTTGCATTTTCCCTGAATTGCCCGGCTGACCCTGCAGCGGCGCCAACAGCCCTCCTGTAAAGCGTTCTCATTGGCCGTTCTCACACAGGCGGTTTTTGTTTTTTTTAACTACTTTAGCGCGGCACTTGGAATGCTCGCCAAAAACTCTGTCCTGAGCCGCCACTGATTTTAATGGGGCTTCTCGGACGGGAATTTTAGCGCAGCGTTTCTAACGCCGCACTTTCTGAACGCGGTCTGCTCTATTTTAATGCACGTCAGCGATTTTTTTAACGCACCTCACCGCCCGTTGCAATGATGGGGTCCGTTAAAAACGCTATCATCCGTGTACAAAAATGCGGCCTTTTTACTTCGCCTCTGTCCGCTACACGAATCCTACCGTGAAAGATGTGATCGCCAACCAATAGGCGATCGCCGTTACCGTATGCGGATCGCCGCTAACTGCTGAGCAGCTCGACTTATGGGGGAAACAGTAACTTTTCTGGATTGACAAACCCTGCTGCCCCCCGACAGGGTGATCCGCGCCCGGAGGAAGAGCGGTATGACCGGCGCCACCAACCAAGCGATTGCAGAATACGGGTCCCTGCAGAGAGCAGCCTGTACGCCGCACATCCCCAAATACCGCCGCAGGGTCGATAACTCTATATTATGGTTATTTAGGAGCATCCGCAGCGAATGATATCCTCCGTATACACATTCACGCGACGGATACATAAGACCGCGCTCTCACGAGTTTCAGGTTGTCCCTTCTAGAGGCCAGTGGGAATGTTACACCCACACATATCCGACCCCTCCGGTGCGGATACAACCACAGGGCAGATATGGAGGAAGTAGTGAAGCTGGTGGAAGTATACAACTTGCCCCATTACATACAGGAAGCCTCTGCGACATATCCCAGCCTCCATTATCCTGACAGTTAATTATTACATGCCCCAAATACTAGGAGGAGAGCAAGAAGTATTTCCATAAAGACTCTGCAGATACGTAGTCAATAGCAACGGCACAGCGCAGCGTGTGTATAAACATGGGCTCACCTCAAACTGCCAGTGTGCCGCCTGCAGGAGCTGCTTAGCCTGATCCGCCGCACACCCTGCCGCCAGCACGAACTGGTTAATCATCACCTGGTGCCGTAATTCCTCCATATTCACCGACATTCCGGGCGCCGCTCCGTACTCCCCGCCCGGCAGCCTCGTTATGTCCTCAACCACAGGACCCGGCGCGTCACCCCCAGAAGGGCGGGTCCTAACGATGCACCGCGCGCGCTGATTGGTCGTCACACCTGCCACTCCATATCGCTTTACTCAGTGACTAGGCCGCCTATTGGCTAGTCCGCTTGTTTTGGCTGTCCCCGCTCGCTGATTGGCAGATTTCTCTTCAACAGCGTTGTACTCGCCCTACTTGATGTTTTGGATCGCGCTGATTGGCTGACGCTTTGTGTTGACGAGCGCAGAGACAGTCATGCCTTTCGCTGATTGGTGCGGAGGAGCCGAGCAGACCGGGTCGCTTGTGATTGGCTGTTGCGGTAGAGTTTGAACACACGGCTGAAAGGCTTCGGCTCATCTGATTGGATGGCGAGTACCCGTATGTGACAACAGGGAAATGTGGCCAAGTTCATTGAGGACTTTGTGAGGGTGAAAGGCCGGGAGGGCGCAGCGTGTGTGCAAACACTGAGGCCTGGGCGGGCCGCGGCGTGTATACAGCCATTAGCTCGACGTGTCCGTACAGCATATATCTAGATTACACTCAAGTTCGGGACTATGCCGAGTGGCGGATACGGGTTATCACACACGGAAAGAGTGAAATAAGTGGCTGCCATTTTTTTATGTTGTGTTATATCTGCAGGACGTTTAATAAAACATGAACAGTAACCAGTTAGTGAAGTTACGGCTTATCGACTGATATGGGTTATTTACAACTCATGCCTTGCGCACATAAAGTACAGTGAAATACGCCGATGCGCATGAAAAAAAGCAACCGTCGCACCGCAAAAATGTTAGGCCGCCTCCTCCGCAGCAAATCGTGCTACGGCAAATCGCGATTTAATGCGATTCTGTGCGGGTGACGCACAGGCAACTTGCATTGAAGTCGATGGAAGCCGTCCGTCCCGTGGCACCTCTGCAGTGAGCACTGCGGAAGTATCACGGGATCCGCGTCATCGCCTAGCGCCGGCGGCTACTGCACATGTGCGACGGAGCTCTGGTGGGCGCATCCGCAGTGCCTAAAGAAGACACCGGCAAGGGGCGGAGAGGAGGAGGCTGCTAAACTCCCTTCTCCGACAGCTCTCATAGGAGTCTATGGGAGCCTCCGCCGTATTCCGTCTGGAAGATAGTTCCTGAACTATCTTTCCTGCCCGGTGTAAAAGCGCCCGGACGAAATGCGCACCGTATGCGCTATCTCGGCCAGCTGTGCGCTTTTACACAGCGGCAAAACGCCCATCTGAACTGATGCATTGTAAACCAAAGCATCAGACGGGCAGCGCATATCGAGCGGCTGTGAAAACGGAGCCGATATACGCCCGTGTGAAAGAGCGCTTACACGGAAGTGAATGAGACGCAGCAATTACCATTGTTATCAAGGGTATTCACATGAGCAATTTTCACGCCGTTGTGCTGTCCGTATTCGCAGCACATTGGCCCATTGCCGTCAATGGGGCTATACAGACATGGACGGTAAAAAAATCGCAGCAGGTCCGATTGTGGTCCAACTTCTGAGGCGTGGGTCATAGGGTGCGCAAAAATATAGGAAGCCCACATGAAGGACATCCGGGAAAAAAATATGTCCGCCGTCACTTTTTCTTTGCACACAAGAAAAAAATGTATCACATACAGGCATAAAAAAATGAACATCCGCCTGCACACGGTTATCACACAGATATAGGGCTCATACACAGCACATATGCCTGCTGGCAGAAGCCACGTATGGGCTGAGTATGGCCGAGAATCTGGCGTCACGGACATGCACAGTGTGATTTTTTTAATACATTCTCCGCTCTGTTCAGAGCAGGAATGCGTATTGAAATGCTCCCCGTACGTAATGTATTGCGGACGGCAGCGTATCATATACAGCCTATGGAAGGGCTGCGTATGATACACAGAGAAATAGAGCATACTGTGATGTATTTCTCTTGTATATGGATATGCAGTGCCCACACGCCGGTGTGCATGGAACTATGAAAGTCCATTGACTTTCATTGCCTCCATTCACCACATATCACGTGTGCCTGCAACACATGCGTAATATGCAGTGAAATAACGCCCGTGGATATGAGTCCATACTCGCATTAAAATCAGTTCATTTTTCACCTTTTTTTAGACCTGCAGAATTCAAACGTCCATAGAGGGGAAAAAAAACCTCGTTAATGTGCAACTACGTTTCGTATCGGCGAACGTAATTGCGCATATGGCCGCCTGAAACCGCCCTAAATTGACATGCTGCAGATTTAAGATCCGTATACACCATGTGTGAACACATCCTAAGGGCTCCTTCACACGGGCTGTAGCGCAAATGCACATGCTTCAGCGCAACGTATTTGTGCTATGAGCGAGTCGATTTGCGCACGTATCGGCGCATTGTGCTGTCCTTTTTTTCCATACAGAGCCAGTTCATATGTGCGTGCAACATCCACCCCCCCCCCCCCCGATTCAAAAGGCTTTTTAGCCTAATTAGGTTCAGATGTGTTTTTTTTTTACCTGCGATTTTTTGCTGTATTTCACGCGTCGCCTCGGTGCGCAAATCACACAGAAAAAAGTATGTTGCATTTTTTGGGGTGCAGGAAATGCACATAGAAAAAAAAGGAAATGTGAACGAGCCCAATGAAATCAACGGGTTCTATTTAAGTAATTGAAAGCTCTTTCACACTGGCAATAGTTTTTCTGCAATGTGAAAACGCATAATTTTGAAACCAATGATTTTCAATGGTTTCATTCTAATTTGCGATGTTTTCACTCACTCCAAGATGCGATAAAAAAAACTGCGATATCGCCCATTGTTTTCATTGGGGCCGGCGGCAGTAGTGCCACCCACATTGAAATCAATGGGAGAAGATTGCAAAAGAGCTTTGAAAATCCACATAGTGAGGAGAGAGAGGGGCGGAGCTACAGGGGATCTTTTGCATATCTCTCCATATTTGAACAGATAGGGGGCGGGGCTGGAGGGCTTTCCCAGGGCTTCCCCGAAAGCGGGGGTGAGGTTAGAGAGGAGGCAGGGCTAGAGGAGTTCTCATAGTGATTCTTCTCTAACCAAGAGGAGGCAGGGCTAACGGATTCGCCCTCTAGTCCTGCCCCCCCCCCCCCCCCACCTCTCGGGAAAGCTCTCTAGCTCCGCTCCCTCTCTTTCCTCACTATGGGGAATTTCAAAGCTCTTTCGCGATCTTCTCCCATTGATTTTAATGGGGCCGGCACAAACAATGATTGAAAATCATTGGTTTCAAAATCTTGCGTTTTCACTTACTCTCGCATCGCTGGAAAATCTCCTGCCAGTGTGGTAGACCCCTTACATTGTCGCCCTTCAGATAAATAGACATCCCATTCAGGACAGCTGAAGTCATCAGAACTGGAGTCATGTGTGCAGAGCAGTTCTCCATCCTGGCTCACTGAAAGGGGGTCTGAGCCGGGGACCCCTTTCTCTCATGTCCTTATAACCTATTAGAACATATGGACCCAAGTTGTATTAAAGCGAGACTCCAGTTTTAGGACAAATTCTGTACTTGTTGTTCTCTGCCGTCCGTCTGGTCTGCTACTTTCATGAGCCATTTGCAGCCATCCAAGTTGGCCAATGCAATCTTCAGACTACCTAATCCTCCTAATGCATTGGTAGCGTTAGACTACCAATCCATTATACCTGCTGTCTAATTGGCTAGTGCTGCTCACGTGATTAGCACTGGCCAATCGGAGAACACTGCACTGATACGAAAGTGTAGCAGCCATCGTGGCTGAAAACTGGGAGCAGGACTGTTGGATCAGACAGGAGTCAGAGGAGAACAATGGAAGAGTTTTGTTGGTTACTTTAATAAAACAACCCCTTTAAGTTGGCAATAGCCGTTATTTGTAGATATATCCCTGCGTGTTCTCAGTAATCAGTTTCTTCTCTACCAAGACGACATTGTTTTGGTAAGGCAGTGCTGAAGTGTCTTGAAGACAGGCTTGGGCCCTGCGCCGTTCATAAAAACTTCGGTAACCCTACAGAAAAGCCTGAGAACGCGTCCTTTGTGTGGGAGGGTGAGTCACTTCCTCTCTCATTGTTTAGATCTGGAATGTTTGCTGAACTGCCAGCATGTGTGTGAGTGTGTGATGTGTGCAGGAAACCGCTGGTCACGGGGCAACTACAATATTCCTCGCTTCAGGAGCTGACACTTAGTTTCCTTTAAAGGGGAATTCTGATGTCGTAAGAACACAACTACCATGCTCACTTTCTTAAGAAGTTCAGCGACACATGACATACCTACATGTTTTGTATCGTTTTAACCGATACAACCTGTAGAATAAATTTACCATTTTACTTTTCGTGGTTGATGAACGGCAAAAATAAAAATTTGGAATTAATAATATGGAATCAATGTGGTGTTTATTTTTGTCATGTTTGGTAAGTCTTGTCAGTACAACTGGGGGTGAAAATTGCACAACTCAACATGGGGTTAAGCTGGAGGACAGATGAGTAAGATATTTACAGTCTAAGGGCACATTCAGATGACCGTATATCAGCTGGGTTTTCACGCCCAGCCGATATACGGCGTCCTTCTCTGCAGGGGGAGGAAGCTGGAAGAGTCGGGAGCAGTGCTCTGAGCTCCTGCCCCTTTCTGCCTCCTCTCCACCCCCTCTCCGCTCCTCTGCACTATTTGCAATGAGAGGAGGTGGAACGGGGGCGGGGCTAAGTTTCGGGAATTGGCTCCACCTCCGTCCCGCCTCTCCTCATTGAAAATAGTGGAGGGGGTGGAGAGGAGGCAGAGAGGGGGCGGGAGCTCAGAGCACTGCTCCCAGCTCTTCCAGCCTCCTCCCCCTGTAGAGAGAGACGCCGTATATCGGCTGGGCGTGAAAACCAGCCGATATACGGTTGTCTGAATCCACCCTAACATTGGAGGCTAGAATGGACTGCGACAGAAAACTGTGATAATGGCAACTAAGTATCAACTGGAACCCCCGAACCGGACTGGCCTCTCAAGTGGAGCACCAGTCCCGAAAAGGGCAACCCCACTGTGAGAGAGAAACTGAGATCCGGTCTGAGACGAACTGGTGACGCCGACCACTGATCGCTAATGCACAGAATACTCAGGTTCAAGGCACGGAACTACTGAGCGCTATAACCTCTGAGCACAGAACACAATGGTCTACGGAGCACTGGCCAGTATATAGGGCATGGAACCAGCCACTCTTGAACTAAGATGTGTGTTTAAATACCTTCATATAGAAAAGGATAGGCTGGCTGGGCTGAAAGACAGCCCAGCCGGCCTAGAAGCACTGGAAGGGAGATGTCAGTGCCTCATTGACCAGTGCTAAATGACTCAGAGCATGAGCCACCCGGCACATCATGCGGTTCGGGGCTGATGTACTGACGTCACCCTGTAAATCTGTTACGTTGACTTCTGTTATAGAAGATCTAGCGTGTTTACGGATAGTCAGTGGTAATGACCTCCTATTGGCTGCAGTGGTCATGTTAGTAAACAACTTTGTGACCACTGTACATAGTAACATAGTATGTAAGGCCGAATGAAGACATTGTCCATCTAGTCCAGCCTGTCTATCCTACTGTGTTGATCCAGAGGAAGGCAAAAAACCCCAAGGCCAGAAGTCAATTAGCCCTTTTGGGGAAAAAATTCCTTCCCGACTCCCTAATGGCAATCAGACTGTTCCCTGGATCAACCCCTAGCTGAAGTAAACAGAGAATCGGATCGGACGTGCCGCAGGGGAGCAACTTGTCAGCGCAGGTGTGAGTATTGTCATTTTATATATACACTCATTGTAAAACAAATCAAGCACCTAGAAAGAGTTGTCAGAATCCAATGAAACTTTATATGAGTGATTACAATATCAGAGCAAAAGGAGAATTTAGAAAGAAGAAAGTTGAACCCTTGAAGGGAGGCTCTGGTACCCTGTTGTACCGCCTCTAGCTTGGATACAAGATGTGATACAGGTGGGTATGGAGGTTTTAGTACCCTGTTGTACCGCCTCTAGCTTGGATGCAAGATGTGATACAGGTGGGTATGGAGGCTCTAGTACCCTGTTGTACCGCCTCTAGCTTGGATACAAGATGTGATACAGGTGGGCATGGAGGCTCTAGTAACCTTTTGTACTGCCTCTAGCGTGGATACAAGAAGTTATACAGGTGGGCATGGAGGCTCTAGTACCCTGTTGTACCGCCTCTAGCTTGTATACAAGATGTGATATGGGTGGGCATGGAGGCTCTAGTACCCTCTTGTACCGCCTCTAGCTTGGATACAAGATGTGATACGGGTGGGCATGGAGGCTCTAGTAACCTGTTGTACTGCCTCTAGCGTGGATACAAGAAGTTATACAGGTGGGCATGGAGGCTCTAGTACCCTCTTGTACCGCCTTTAGCTTGGATAGAAGATGTGATACGGGTGGACATGGAGGCTCTAGTAACCTGTTGTACTGCCTCTAGTTTGGATATAAGATGTGATATGGGCAGGCATGGAGGCTCTAGTACCCTGTTGTACTGCCTCTAGCGTGGATACAAGATGTGATACATGCGGGCATGGAGGCATGCAGGTTCTGTATGGTATTCTGCAGCGTATCGTCCACATTTGCTGTAACTGAGCCTCTAGATTGTGCAAACTTGTAGATTGTTGAAGTTGACATCCCAGACGGTCCCACACATGTCCTATTGGTAATAAATCTGACGACTGTCAGACCACAGAAGTATAGCAAACTCATGGAGACATCCCTGTGCCCCCCTTGTGTGCGGCCGAGCATTATCCTGCTGCGAAATGCCTCTTGGAAGTCGCCATGAGATGAACACATGTGGCTGCAAGATGTCCTGAACAGATCGCTGAGCTGTCATTGTCCCTTGTAACACTAGTAGGGGTGATTGGCTGTCGTTTGCGATGGACTCATCACACCAGCAGGGGGCAGTGTGCCACTCCACAGCAAAGACAGGATTGAGGTTGTCACCTGGAGGTCTCCAGACACACCATGGTCGTCATCAGTGCCCAAACTAAACCTAGATTAGTCGCTGAAGACAACCCGGTCCCACTCTGTAGTGTCCAGTTTCGTCACTCACAACACTACTGCAAACGGAGTGGGTGTCCAAGGCAGTACATGTAATGGACACTGTGAGACCAAATGTCCTTCAGCCAACTGCCTGGAAATGGTTTCAACAGACACAGGGCTTATATCAATGGTGCCACGTGTCTTTGGATGGTGGACAACGAAACAGTTGGAGCTGCGCAAGCCTGTCATACGATCAGATCATCTTCTCTATTGCTGGTCTGTTGATGGCGTTCTGAGCACAGTTGACTTGTGTGTGTGCATCCACTGGTCCCAACACCTCCTGGTCAGAATGGCCAGGTGATGTGCAATTCGTCAATACGGCCATCCAGCTTCTCGCATCCCAATAATGCGCCCCTTTTAAACTCTGTTAACTGGGCGAAATCTCTTCTCTGCATTGTAGAGGCGTCTAGTGGTCAACAAGCTCCACACAAGTGGAAGAAGAAGCCACTATACACAAGAAGCCTCCGAGAGCCTTATTATAGGCCAAGGGGGGAACCACTTTTAGGACCTCAGGTGGCAAGACCGTTCATCTAATCACCACAACTCGAATGATTTACACCAAAATCTGAAACAAGATCCGCAGTGAATCGGCTACATGTGAATGCACCCTTAAAGGGGTTGTCCAGTTACTGGACAACATCCCTTTATTAGGGCTGTCTGAGGTAAAATAATAAACTGAGCTGTACTTGGTATTGTTGTATCTTGACGCCACCGGAAACTAGGGGCTGACTTGGCTTTGCTGGAGTTAACGCCCCCTGTCTACCCCCCTGGCAGTTCGTGTAGAGGGCGCGGTTATGCTCAGAATCAGGAGAGCACAGCGCCAGGGACACTATCATCCACAGCAGCACGGTGCACAGCGACAGGACCAGATGACCGCAGCACAGTGACTGGGACACTGTCATCCACAGCAGCGGGGTGCACAGCAACAGGACCAGATGACCGCAGCACAGTGACGGGACACTGTCATCCACAGCGGCGGGGTGCACAGCGACAAGACCAGATGACCACAGCACAGTGCCGGGGACACTGTCATCCACAGCAGTGGGGTGCACAGCGACAGGACCAGATGATCGCAGCACAGCGCCCGGGAGAATCTCAACAACAGCGGCGGCGTGCAGAGTGCCAGCAGCGGAGGGCCAGAGTAAATTGCCGGGGACAGTGTTTACTACAGCAGCGGGGTGGTGAGTGACAGCTGCATGCAGGGCACTTACTACTACCATTGCTAGCGTGGGAACCGCAGCGGAGCTGCTAGGCCTACTTTGTTGCTGCTGTTCCTAGTGGCGTAAGCGCCGACAGTGCCTTTGCCACTCCCGCCAGCAGCAGTTGCTTGTCAAAGTCCCTGTCAGCCTCTGAGCTGTTTTGGGTCGCGGAGCACTGTTGCCAGGCAGGCGGTAACTCTCCGGGTCGCCCTCCACAGTGTGCTGCCAGAGCTGTAAATATGTTCCCCGGTTGAAGTATCTTGCAGCCAATCGGGAGCTAGGGTCGTGACAGGGGAGCTCCTCCATCTAAGGGCTGTCAAACCCCTAGCTTCTGGTGGTGTCAAAATACAACAATGCCACTGTACTTACCTCTCCGCCACCACCGGAATTCAGCGCTGCTGCTTCGCTGTGGTCCTGGTATTTGTTGTGATAGCTGTCGTCACCGAAAGTCAGGTGACCACTCCACCCAATGAGAAACTGCAGCATCACCGCTCGTTCTCCTGGTATCGGCACTTACATAATAAGGACCATAATATAAGGAGTTTGGGAACGGGACACTGCAGCCTCACATTTGCTGCAGCAGTCACCTGACTTCTGGTGACGGCAGCTGTCACAGCGGGGTTGCAGCGTTGATGGCAGCGGAGAGGTAAGTACAGCTCAGTTTATTATTTTACTACAGGCAGTCCTATTAAAGGGATGTTGTAACCAGACAACCCCTTTAAGGTCCTAGAAAGCATATTAGCGCTTCTGGAAATCAACTATGTGGCTTTGGTTTAGTTTAGTAGAAAGTAGGCTTTGTAGTGTGTCCAGAGTGCTTGGCAAAGCATGGGGAATGAGAAAAAAATGAATATAGAAGCCAAGGCCAGAACAAGTTACAGTGGAAGCAGACAGACGTCCTGGAATAACAGGCGGAGGTCAAAGATAGTTACCATGGAAAGGCCTGAGTAGCAGGAGAGGGATCAAAAACAAGTGCGATTATGTGATCAGTATCTGTAGAAGGGACAGTTCAGGCAGACTAAAGCTGGCCATACTCCTGCTTATGTTAGGGCCTAATAGGTGCATTAAGATGGGCAATTGGGGGCTATTGTTAGGCATCGAGGGGGGCTGATAGGTTAACAGAACATATCCCTAAACACTTAGCTGCTGTGGTTGCTACTGAGTGTGGCATCTAAGGGTTTAAATGGCTGAAATTGGAATTATCTCTGATTCCAGCCCGGCTGTCAGTCGCCGCTAGGCTCCTTATGCCTGTGCAATGACACTGGTTTGTGAGAACCAGTGTCTCATTGACCCACCAGAGGATCTGCTGGTGGGCCCCGGGTAGCTGCTCTGGGGCTCGTGGCCACATGGGCCCATAGCTGATCAGTTCTGTCCACATCTCAATCATTAGGTTCCCATTACTGAAACTCCAGACAGAAGTACATGTATCTTTACTCACTCAGGATTGCCTGACGCTGGATTCTGTGCTACTCGACTCCTCCGCCATCTCAAGCACCTACTGTACTGTGAGAGCAGCACAAAGCTCACACCATCAGGCAGTTCTGAATGAGTAAAGATAGTTGTACTGCCGGATGGAGTTTCAGGGCCACGTGGAAGAGGAGTCACTATTACCAAGTAAAGCCACATAGGGGGCAAAATTTTGAAGTAGGGCCACAAAGGTGGCACAATTACCAAGTGGGGTCACAGAGGGGGCACTATTACCAAGTCAAGCCACAGAGGGGGCATTTTTACTTAGTAGGCCCAGAGAGGGGGCACTGTTACTCGGTAGGTCCTCAGAGGGGCCACTGTTACTTAGTAGGTCCACAGAGGCGCCATTGTTACTTAGTAGGTCCACAGAGGGGGCACTGTTACTCAGTAGGTCCACAGAGGCGCCATTGTTACTTAGTATGTCCACAGAGGGGGCACTGTTACTTAGTAGGTCCACAGAGGGGGCACTGTTACTCAGTAGGTCCACAGAGGGGGCACTGTTACTCAGTAGGTCCACAGAGGGGGCACTGTTACTTAGTAGGTCCACAGAGGGGGCACTGTTACTTAGTAGGTCCACAGAGGGGCACTGTTACTTAGTAGGTCCACAGAGGGGGCACTGTTACTTAGTAGGTCCACAGAGGGGGCACTGTTACTTAGTAGGTCCACAGAGGGGGCGCTGTTACTTAGTAGGTCCACAGAGGGGGCACTGTTACTTAGTAGGTCCACAGAGGGGGCACTGTTACTTAGTAGTTCCACAGAGGGGGCACTGCTACTTAGTAGGTCCACAGAGGGGCCACTGCTACTTAGTAGGTCCACAGAGGGGCCTCTGTTACTTAGTAGGTCCACAGAGGGGCCTCTGTTACTTAGTAGGTCCACAGAGGGGCCTCTGTTACTTAGTAGGTCCACAGAGGGGCCTCTGTTACTTAGTAGGTCCACAGAGGGGCCTCTGTTACTTAGTAGGTCCACAGAGGGGCCTCTGTTACTTAGTAGGTCCACAGAGGGGCCTCTGTTACTTAGTAGGTCCACAGAGGGGCCTCTGTTACTTAGTAGGTCCACAGAGGGGCCACTGTTACTTAGTAGGTCCACAGAGGGGCCTCTGTTACCATGAGGTCCACTGAGAGAAGGTAGCAGCAGGATGGGGAAAGTGTGCAGACATGAGATGTGGCTAGAGGAAGTCTTCATGGCTGTTTGGGCTGGATAGAGAAGAAAAGGGTAAATGAATGATTCCAATTAGATCACGGAGAATAACTGCACTTTATTCTCTTCTTTTTGTGCAGAGCTGGTATCTTTATTCAGAGGCATTGTATACTACCATACATAGAGCTGAGCCGCTGCACTCTAGGCTTCCACCATGTGAGCACGGCCTAACCCAGCTCGACACTGGTGAGAACTACTTCCCGCTGATGAAGTACCTGCATGTCATGTTGGGAAGGGAGTAGTGTTTACATACCAGAATGTCATAACAAAGAGCAATTACTTTTATGTTCACAAGCGATTACACAATCAGGGAGAGTTTTATAGCTCCTCATCTTGTCATTTCACTGTTTACATTAAGCAATTATCATGCAGACTTGCCTATGTTAAATTTGATCATTTTGTCCTATAAATGGGCCTTGCAAATGAACAGAGTCAAGCGTACATGTGTGTGACTGGGTTGGGAAGAAGAACTCAGATAGCTGTCGGCCAACAGCTATCTGAAGCGTCTGCCGCCTTTACAGAGGATTACTTTGCACCCTACAGACGAACTATTTGGATGTGAGGATCTGTTGGACATGTTGGGGGCCAATGATGTGAATTTTCATTATCAATTAGATATTCGCTACCTATCTACCGGGTTTCCCTAAAAGTAAGACCTACCCCGAAAGTAAGCCCTAGCTAAAGTACATTTAAAAAAAACCATCAATACTCACCTGGCCCGTGGCATCTGCGTCCCTCGTGTTGTCTCTGGCGCAGCGGCAAGCTGTTGTGTCCTCTGCCCTGAGAAATCCTCTTCTTTCTGGTGACGGGGCTTTGAATACCCCGCCGCGAGCACTGTGATTGGATTGAGTTCCAGACAATCAGAGCCTGCGCTCGATCACTCACAGCCATTCAGTGAATGACATCACTGAAGGGCTGTGATTGGCTCATCCAGTACCGGCTGTAATTGGCTGGCGCCCGATCCAATCACAGCGCTCGCTTTGCTAGAGGCGGGCTATTCAAAAGCCCCGTCACCAGAAAGAAGAGGATATCTCAGCGCGGAGAACACTGCAGAC